>NC_056746.1:484524191-484634191 GCF_019279795.1 Protopterus annectens
TTTGGTGGAAAAAAATCTTCCATTTTATTAATTTTGCTTATTATTTATACTTTTCAGGAAAGTTATTTTAAAGCTTGGAGCTTATGTTTTAACAGACTGTCATGGGATTGTGATGTACTTTTAAACTGACAGGAAAAAAAGTGTGCTTCTGTTTAAAACAAAATGCCAGCCCCACAAAGTAAAATAAACAACTTCTCCAAAGGAAAAATATTTTTCAGTTAAAGAACTTTTAAAGTGCTTATTACTGTGTTTGGGGGGAAAGTGACTTGTTTTCCGTGAGAAAGAGGCATCATTTTCGGCTTGACCGTGAAACAAACTGTCAGTCCACCGGTGGATCTCCTTCCAGCCACAAAAAGAAAAAGTTAAGCAAACAGCCTTTGCTATCACAACAGGCTAGCAGTTTGCCTCAGATGAAGGTGGGTGACTCTGCTATGGCCATTTGTTATATATACCTCAAACCACTCATCTTTTACCCCAAATCCCTCTGGTGCACACCTACAGTCCCTATGGACTGGGGTTTAGCCACATCCACTGTGGCTGTTGGGGTTCAAGTCAGTGGGTAAGAGATAGCCATGTTTGTCTGTCTTGGGAGAGGAAAGAGTGAAGGCTTCCCTTTTTTTTTTTTCCAAACACTTATTGAATTGTCACTTGTGACGTAAGCAAATTTACATTCATATAAAAGTAATCAAACTACATTAACCTAACAAACATTGTACTTCACATATGTTGCTATATATCATATAAGCTAAGCAATATTACATGAATTATTCAATTCCTGCCTTTTTTTTTTTTTTTTTTTTAACAGGAAACATCTTCATTAAACCTTCACTTACTATATAGGAAATCGTACATTTATATAAATGAAAACAAACCACACTAACACAATCCTAGTTGCAAGCATTACACATCAAAAACCATACTGACACACTCCCACTTGAAAACATTGTACATCACTTGTATTCTACCCAATCTTTGTTCTTCTATTCACATGTTGCAGTATTCTGTACTCATGGGTCTCCTCCTCTTGCTACCTGAACGTCCGGCCAGTCTTCAAAATTTTGTGTTCACTGCTAGGTGCGTGGGACGTCTGATGTGACTTGAGTAGCATGGACTGTAAAAGTGATGTCTGCTTGCACCAGACCTCAGAATCTCTCTGCCACTTGAACGTTAGCTGTTCCTGCCGTACCAGTTGACAGATCAAGAATTATTGAGATAATTACCCCGTTGGGGATCTTTTGTTTTGGGTCATTGCATGCCGGTATATGTTCATGTCATCCAGAAAGGGTAAGTGCAAGTGCGGATGTCAGATTCCCCACAAAGACGCCCAAGAGCTTTGCATCTTTTGTCTGGGACTGTCTCATGACCAAAAGGCCCGGTCCATTTGCCAGGCCTTCATCCCGAAAACGCTCCGTAGCAGATTGCACACTTAAAGCATATACCTAGAGAATCAGCGACTCAAGCATCTAGCATTAGACATGGAGAGGACATCTGGTATGCCTGTTGAGGCACCCAAGGAAAAGGCCAATACTTCGAGGCCTGAAACCGTAGCTGTGCCTCTGCCTCCTAACATCCCTCCTGTGGCCGATGTCAGCCTGGAGGAACTATTGGTTACCATCAATTCGGGTACAGCAGGTACCAACATGGAAGCTGCAGACCCCTGTGTGGAAGGCACATCCTCTGAGGCCATGCAGATGTCTGCTTCTGACGCAGAGGGTAGGAACTTAGGCTTGCACTGGGTGACCGGACGGATCCCTGCCCTACAGCGCTGCTGCCCGACTCCAGCCCAGACGCCTAATAGGCCTTCTCCGAAAAAAAAAAAGAGGAAGCATACCTCTCCTCCAGTGGAAATTCAGCCAGATTGGCAGGCTTTCTCACAAAGCCTCTTGAATGCCTTCATGGCCTTAAGGCTTGCTTCTTCAGTACCTTCACCAGTGACTCCCCCTGTGTTGAGTCCTAGACCCCAAGCTTTAGACTCCTCTCAGGTGGAAGAGGAGGAAACCTCTGACTCTTTTTCTCAGAGGAATCTCTTTTTTATGTTTCCTAACTTATCTCCTCTTGGACATGCCTCCCCTGAGGAAGAATCTGCTGAAGCAGATTCCCCAGCAGAGGATCTCACCTTTGGGGAGACCATTGCTGCTAAGATGAGGGAGCACTTTAAATGGGATTCATCTGAGGTGCCAGAGGTTTAGAAAAGGTACTACGAATTTCTCCAGATGGATTCCCTTGGTCCTTCAAATATCCCTCCAGTATTCCAGCATTTCTTGATGCTTTCAGTGCAGCTTCCCTGAACCCAGACTCTCAGCCCCTTGCAGACCTGACAGGTTCTACAAAGTTCCTGAGGGAACTAAATTCTTGGTGAAATGCCCTGCAGATGACCCAGGGAAAATCTCAGTCTTTGTAGACAAGGTATCCAAACTCCTTCCTTCTTCCCTCTTTCCTACTGATAAAGATAGCAAGGCTTTGGAACATTTGGTAAAAAGGTCTACACATCTTCTGCCCTGGCATTCAGAGTAGTCAACTACCAGAGCAACATGTCCAAATATACCTTGGCTCTTTTGGAAAAAGTCTCAAAACAGGTGACTGACATTCCTTATTTCCCAGCCAAAGCTCAACTGTCTAGTCTCATTTCCTTAACCTCCCAGGTCACTAGACATTCCATTAGGTGCAGGTACAATGCTGCTGAGACCTCAGCAAGGTCAGCTGCATCAGCTTCTGTCCTCCGATGGTATTCGTGGCTAAGACATCAGGGCAAAACTTGCACCTTTAGACAACTCATCTCTTTTTGGCACCAAAGTAGCAGAGCTATTTAAGACTTTGCACCAAAAAAAGGAAGGAGCTACAAGATTTTAAACACCTGATGTTATGTAGTGGTCTCTCGTCTTAATTCTTGCTGGATGGGTTCGGAGCAGAACCTTAGCTCCGACTTGGCCGATACTAAAGCTCGAGAACTTTTACTGGCTCGAGGCTATCCCCTATCCCATGGTGCACCACGGTAATTCCCCAGATGTTCTTCGTGTTTCACTGTTGCAGTCATCACATTTGGGATATCTGCCTGAAGGTAGCCCTCAGCCGGCCTGAATACCAGAGTCTTCGGATTTCTGCGTCTGATGCTGTCGCTTCTTCCATGACGTCAGGTCGTCAGGGGTATAAAACATGCAGCCGATGCCATTACATCAGTCTTTCGTACCGTGCGGTGCCCAAAGCAGAAGCAGTTTGCAAGTGCCGGTTGGCCGACTCCTGAAATTTTAGTTTTCGAGTTTCAGACCCGAAGTCTTCAAAAAGATAAGTACCCCATTGGGGATAATTTTTTCTTGCTCTGACCGATGTCAGAAAAAATGAACAATTGTCTTGCCTGTGGAAAGCAAATACCTCATAAAGATTTTCATTCTTACTGCGTCACCTGTTTAGGCCTAGACCAGGATGTTCCTCACTGTCGGTTTAGTGCCTTGTTCAATGCCCAAATTATTCGTCGTTGGGCTATTTTGTAGCTAAATATTTTCGTTCTTGATCTCCGTACTCCAAAATGGCTTCGTTAAGCCATCCGACTACCGATCTTCTGAAAAAACGTAAGGATAAAGACGGAGACAGACCACTTAGGTTCAGAACTGCTGATGACGCTTCCGTTAAGCTAGTCGCTAGTCTGCCGGCTTTCACAGTCCCTGATACCCGCTAATACAGATTCGCAGGCCTCTACTCATTCGGAGTCCAGTAATGCCGCGAGATGCTTCTTTGACTTTGGAACCTGCTGATGTCTCTACCTTGGATGGGTCCGGAGCCGCTGTGCAGGCACCGGCGTCTGAGGGTGTATTCAGGCCTACAGACTTTCATATTAAACTGACCGCTGAGTTTCAAGCTAGAAATACCGAATTCCTCAGGCCTAAAGCTCGCACTATGCCTAGAAAACCGACGACCAAACCGCATACTCGGGCCCATATGCTTCAAAAACAAATGCTTAGAATGGCTGAAGACCTTATTACCTTAATTAGGGGAAGCCAGCCTTCCCCCTCTAAGAGACCTAGAACTGAAATTCTTTGATTCTTCTGATCAGGAATCTGACATCTCTGCTCCTTCTGATTACCAGGATTTGCCCTTATCTACTTTTGAGGATTCTGAGGCAGAGGATTCCATTCCCTCTGCTTCCCCTCCAGAAGATTTTTCTTTTGGTGAAACCTTGCATATCCTTAGAGATAATTTCCGCTGGAAAGGCAGGATTTTCTGAGTCCAAAAAGAGACTTAGGGAATTTTTACTCCTACCTTAACACAAGCCTCTAGTTATCCCTCCTGTTCTGCCTATTGTAGATGTTTTCTTGGAATCTAGCCTTACCCCGGACACTTTGCCTCCAGCTCCCAGGAAACCTGACGGGTACTACAGAGTACCTGACTCCCACAAGTTCCATTTCAAGAATCCTCCTGCGAATCCAGAGACCATTTCCAAGGACCAAAAGGCATTAAGGCTACTACTGCCAAAAATCCTACCTCTTCTGATAGGGACTCCAGAGCCTTAGACAGATGGGGTAAGAAGGTGTACACTTACTTTGACCATTAGGGCTTTAAATTGCCAGTTTCATATGTTAAAGTATCAGCAGCATATTATGGGACTACTTAAACAGAAAAGGATGTTGAGTCCTGACTGTGCTGAACACAGAGTTGCAAGATTTAATGCATTCTGCTGAGCAAGTTGGTAAACGCATGCTAGAAGCATCTTGCAGGGCTGCTGTTACTGGGTCTGTACTTGGAAGGCATGCTTGGCTTAAGGAACAAAACTTGCCAGATCATGTTAAAGCTAAATTATTGGATGCACCCTTAAACCAAGACTGCCTTTTTGGCAACAAAGCAGAAGCCCTCAAAAGGATGGAGGGAAAAGCTAAATCCTTGCAAACTGTTAAAGATTTCTTACAGGTACATCCTCCCAGATTCAGTAGGCATTGGCCTTCAAATAACCTTTTTTTCCAGTCCCTTCCAGGCCTTCTCAGTCCAAACCCAGGAACAACAGACCACCAAGAATTCAGTCTCAGGCTTCCCACAGATCTAAGCGGTGGGGGGCTCCCACTTCCAAAACAGGGAGTAGTAAGCCACCCCCTACGGAAAAATGGCACAATGACTTAACCTTAACCCTTCCAAGCCCTTCTCATCTACTTGCTACCTTAGGAGGAAAGCTCGCCCTGCATGCAAAAAACTGAGAACTCATTACCCAGGACAAATGGGTTTTGAACATAGTTTCCCTAGGATACAGATTCCACTTCCACACACTACAATCCCCTAGTGGTTGGCCAGACCTCCCCCCAAATCAGTGGGCGGAGGCCCAAAAACATGTACTCTCTCTCCTCAGTATCAGGGCTATTCAACCTTTCCCAGCAGAACAAAGGGGACAAGGTTTCTATTCAAGACTGTTCCTGGTACTCAGAAAAGAAAACTCCTGGCGTCCTATCCTGGACTTGTCTATTCTCAACACCTTTCTGGTGGTTCAAAAATTCAAAATGCTAACTCTTCAACAGCTTCTTCCCATGCTAGCCAAGAATGCTTGGCTGGCAACCCTAGACTTAAAGGAAGCTTACATGCACATCCCAGTAAGGGAATCCAGCAGACAATACCTACGTTTCAGGGCGGGCTCCATGCACTGCCAGTTCTCTGCACGTCCCTTTGGCTTATCTACGATGCCCAGGGTGTTCACAAAATGTCTAGCTCCAGCCATTGCATTTTGCAGACAGAGAAATATTCAGATTTACCCACATTTGGACGATTGCCTGATTCAGGCAGAAAGTCAGGACTCAGGACTTGCTGTTACAACACCTGGTGTTTGTAAAGAAACTTCTAACCTCACTGGGGTACACCATCAACGAAAAAAATCACACCTAGTACCCTGCCAACAGATTGTATTCCTGGGCACAAGCTTGAACACAACTTCCCAGATGGCATTCCTCACTACGGAGAAACAATTTTATTTGACAACCTACTTCAAACTATTGACCACAAAACCCACTATCTGCAAGGAAAATACTGCAAACTGTGGGATTCATGGCCTCTTGCATTCTACTAATTCCATATGCAAGACTGCATATGAGGAAACTTCAGTGGTATCTAAAACGTCTATGGTGTCAACATTCTCAGGACTTGGAAACAGTGATTCCTATCATTCCTAAGTCTAAGGACAGAGTTCCTTTGGTGGGCAGAGGCCTGCTACCGCAACAAGGGACTCCCTTTCACTCTGCTCCCTGCCGCCCAAACCCTAACAGACTCATCAGAATATGCTTGGGGGGAGCACACATGGCAGGGCAGTGCATTCAGGGCAAATGGAACCCAAAACAGATGTACCTGCATATCATTCAAAAAGAAATGTTAGCTGTACAGAATGCTCTGACAGCCTTCAAATACTTTTTATTCTTCCAGGACTACTATTGGTAAAGACAGACAACACCACAGTTATGTGGTACATAAACAAGCAGGGTGGATCCCACGCCTACCCTCTCTGCAGACTAGCCATGGCTCTCTGGAACACCACCTTGAGCCATCAAGTGCACCTACAAGCTCAACTCCTGCCAGGCAAACTAAATTCACTGGCGGATGACGAGCAGAAATCTCATGGACCCACACAAATGTAAACCTGGAACCCAAAATATTCAAGCTCTTAAGGAACAAATGGGGGACTCCAGAGGTAGACCTGTTTGCCTCCCCTCAGAACTATCAGTTGAACAAATTCTGTACCAGAACTCCCCACAGCCAAACTTGGAAAGTGGATGCCCTATCCTTTACTTGGGAAAACCTCTCAGTTTATGCCTTCCCCCTCTGCCTCTCCTCTCGAAGGTTCTACTAGAGATCAAACAGGACAAGCCAAGGACAGTACTGATTGCACCAGACTGGCCATGCCAGTACTGGTACCCCCTTTTGCGCAGTCTGACAGTGCTACAACCATGGCACCTGCCGCAGACCCCTTCCCTGCTGTCCCAGCAGGAGGGCCAGATTCTGCACCCTCAACTTCAAACCCTGAACCTGGCAGCCTGGCTAATTCCATGAGCTCACCTCTAGCAACCCTCAGTAAGCAGGTATTGGATGTCATTCTTGAGGCAAGGAGGCCTAGTACTAGAAAATCCTATTCCGAAAAGTGGAAAAGATACTGTTTCTGGAGCCAGGCTCAGGGTATGGGCACAATGGTGCCCAGCTTACTCCATATTCTAGATTACTTAACAGAAATACTCCACAAGGGCCTATCCTTCTTGTCAATTAAGATTCATGCCTCTGCCATTTCAGCACACTATAATACTGAGCCACCCCTCTTCTCTCATCCCATGCTAAAACAATTCCTTAGAGGGGACAAAAATTTAAGACCCCCCAGGAGAGCTCCCACTCCAGCATGGGACCTTAACTTTGTATTGGAAAAACTCACTCTTCCCTGTTTGAACCAGCTGCTTCAGCAAAGTTGAAATTCCTTTCTTGGAAAACAGGCTTGCTTCTAGCCATCAAGTCAGCAAGAAGAGTGTCTGAAGTACAGGTCCTCATGGCAGTGGAACCCTTCATTATCTTCCATGTGGACAGGGTTTCCCTCGGGACTAATCCAGCCTTTATGCCCAAGGTGGTGTCTAGTATGGCCCTAAACAAGTCCTTTCATTTGCCTACTTTTTTCACTAATCCTCAAAATAAAGGGGAAAGGATACTGCATTCTCTGGACATGCACAGACAACTTAGATTCTATTTGGACAGGGCTAAGTCTCTCAAAATCTGACCAGTTGCTAATTAGCTTTGCTGCAGGGGCAGAAGGGAAAGCCATTTCAAAGCAAACCATTTCCAAATGGATAGCCCATTGCATTCATTTCTGCTACAAGCACCATGGAAAACCTACCCCACAGGGGATAAGATCACATTCCACCAGGGCTGCATCTACCTCTATGGCATTTCTCAGAGGAGTCTTTACCAGGGAAGCTGCTACCTAGAGCTCTGTACATACATTCACCAAGCATTACCACCTGCCTATCTTTTCTAAATCCAGAGCTGGATTTGCCACAGAAATCTTACAGGGCCTGATTGCTGGCCCTAATGCTCTTTAACCACCTCCATCCTTCCTTAGCTTTGGTAATCAACCCAAATGTGATGACTGCAGCAGTGAAACACGAAGAACATAGTGCAGTTGTGTACACATACTATAAATGTAGATATTTGAGTGTATTCACTGTTGCAGTCCTGGTTACCCTCCCTCCAGCCCCCTGAGTTCTCTTGGCTCTACCTTTACTTCTTGTTTGGCATATATAATATCATAAGTATTTGCTTTTTGCTGCGGGTTTACCATACCATATAATTGCTTCCTATTGTGGAGGCACCTGACATCTGGGGCAAGAAAAACTGATGTAATGGCATCAGCTACATGTTTTATGCACCTGACAACCTGACATCATGGAAGAACAGATTGCATCCGACGCAGAAATCCGAAGATATGGTATTCTGGCCGGCTGAGGGCTACCTGCAGGCAGATAACCCAAATGTGATGACTACAACAGTGAATACACTCTAACATCTACATTTATGGTAGGTCTACACAACTGTACTATCTCATTTGCCATGACAGCTTCGAGGTTGTCTTCTTTACTGGCTCGTTGGCTAAGTGGAAAATTTGATAGTTTTTACTATATTTCCTATTCTTTCTCTTAACAGTTTGCACCTTTATTATTTTCGAGTGATTGTGAGAGTTAGAATCCCCTTTCCCTTTCTCTTAGGATTGTATGGCCCGTTTAAGTTAGAGGGCCATAACTGCCCATTGTGCCTTCCTCTTGTGTGCTAGTTTCTCTTAATAGTTTTCACCTTTTTATTCTCGAGTACTTGTGTGAGTGTTAGAATCCCCTTTCCCTTTTCTCTTAGGATTGTACTGGCCGTTTTGGTTAGAGGGCCGTAGTTGCCCGTTTAAATTAGAGGGCCTTCCTCTGGTGTGCTAGTTTTTCTTTTCTGTATATTTTAAAAAAAAATTATATATTTCTTCTTTATAGTTGCACATTATTGCTGTATTTGTTCTTCAAAAATGTCTAAGGATAAAGATAGAGAACATAGAGAACACCGCCCTTCTGGCTTCAAAAAAGTGTGATAAATGTTCTCAGAAGATGTTGTTGACTGACGGTCACAGAAGCTGTGTGTACTGTCTTGGAGAAGCTCATTGGCAAGGACCCTGTACTTTTTGTCATGCGTTCAGCACCAGGGTTCATAATGAAATCAAAAGAAAACTCATTGATAGGGGTCTGATGAGAAGTTCCTTCCAAGAACAGCTGGAACAAGGTCAGACAGCCTCTAAATCTCAAAAAAGGAAATCTCCATTGGCTCCTGCTTTGGAACCACCAAAAAAGTCTAAAGCGACAGAGTCAGAGTTCTCGCTCTTATTCTGCTTCTTCGGTCTCTGTGCCGTCTGTTTCATCGGCTCCAAGACAATCTTCTCTATCGAGACATTCAGCTATCTTGGATCCTGTGTCACCAACATCAAGATCTCCTATTTTGAAAAGGAGATCTCCATCTGTCTCTACCCGTTCCTCCAGGACACTGTCCGATGAAGATGTACAGCGGGTGGTGAAGCAGCTGCTCTGCAATCCGGCTCTGGCAATGTTAGCCTCTCCGGACCCAAAGGTTTTGGATCCGTCCCAGCCTCAGTCTACTGTTCCTCCTCCAACTGCTTCGCTCTTGGAGCCTAATGTTTCTGGTCATATTGTGCTGGAACCCTTGGTTCCGAGAATTCTTCCTGTTTCCTCGGAACCGATAACTCTGCCTTCATTGGCTCAGTCAGGAGCCAAGGGGTCTGGGAGCCAACGCTCTCCGGTCGATTCAGGGAGGGATAGTTGCCCCGGTTTTTATTCCGAGTTGACTCTCCCTCTCAGTGCTTCGGCTCATCTGAGCTTAGCTCCTACGTCCGCTTCGAAGCCTGCTCCTCCGGTTCGGAGTCGACCTTCTGCTTCCTCGGAGCAGAGGTCTTCTTCGGAGTGGGGCGGTAAGGGTTTTGAGGCGATAGAGAGAGCTTTGTCAAGTTCAAAAGCCCTGCCATTGGACCCGACGCCCCTCCAGCAGTCAGTAGCAGCCTCTTCTCCCCCACCTGCCCCTAAGCATAGGGAACCAAAGCCCCAAGGAGCACCCTTAAGAGGTGTCCCCTCTTCCAAAACCTCCCCAGATTATCCTGCTGGGGAAGTCCCTAGGAAGAGAGTTTGCAAGAGGAAGCATATTGACTCACCCGAGTCTGTCACTTCTGACACTGATTTGGATGAGTCAGAAGGGTGCCCAAGATCCCCCTCTGAAGAGGTTTCCTTTGCTGTCATCCTAGAAATCCTTAGAGGGCTGATTGGAAGACCGCTAACCCTACTGAGGACGAATCAGTGTACCTTGATGCTTTTGGTTCCTGACCTTCCACCTCTTGGGTGACACCACCATATGACCAGCTGCTAGGGGTCATATTTCAAAAAGCTTGGACCTCTCTGGGCACAGTTGAGCCTGTCCCGAGGAGGCCTAATAAGTTTGTCACTGCTCCAGAAGACAAAACCTTTCTAATCAAGGCAGTACCTGTGGATGCTATGGTGGTAGCAGCAGCTACTAAGAAGAATTAATTGAGACATCCTCAAATATCTATCCATCCATCCTAATAAAGAGTCTAGGACAATGGATAGGTATGGAAAGCGTACCTTTTCTTCAGCGGGCTTTACCATACGATTGCTGAATTACCTGTCCCATTTTACTTGGCTTCAAAGGGATCTCCTAAAGGAATTGGGAGATACCTTCAGGGTTCAGTAGCTTGGGGATCTGCTGACAAGGTATCTTCACAGCTCTCGACCCTTACCTCTATTGCTAACTCCTCCATGAGGCTGATTTCTTATGCAGCTGATTGAGAGAGCAGGGCGGCCGCCGCAGGGATCTCTCTTAGGAGACCTTCCTGGATGCGTCTATGCAATTTTATAGAATCCTTCAAGTCTTCCTTTACCAACGTCCCCTTTGATGTTTTAACTCTTTTTGGACCTCAGGTAAAAGAGAATTTGACCAGGTGTGAGCAGGAAGGGAAAACCTTATCTGCTGTCTGAGTCCATCTCTCCCTTCCTTCCAGACCCTATCCCAAGGGTCAGACAGGAGGGAAAATGTGGTTCTGTAAATCCCAAAAAAGGTTTCTCTCAAGCACATGGTCAACCCTCCCCTAGAGGCAGAGGGGGAGGTTATAATGGAAGACGCTGCACTCGCTGCAGAGGGGTTCCGCAGCACCAGGGTGATAGAGATGCTTTCTCTGATTGACCCTTTCTTCACCCCTGAGGGGTTGCCCGACCCTCCGTCTCTTGAGGCAGTCGGGAGTCGTCTCTCACTGTACTCAAGCCCCTGGCTACAAATTTCTCATGATTAATGGGTACAAAATATAATTTCCAGAGGTTACCTCATTCCTTTTGTTTCCGATTCCCCCCACAAATCTGGCTTTACCAGATGTACCACCCAATCAAATAGGCCGTACAGCATTAGAGGTCATCTTGTTGCTTCAAAAAGAGTCATCAAAGAAGTCCCGGAATTTACACACGATTCTTTTTAGTGCCAAAAAAGACCGGGGACTGGAGATAAATTCTAGATCTCGGCAAGCTAAACAAGTCTGTAAAAAAAAAAAAATCGAAGTTCCAAATGATCACTCTGCAGTTAGTTTTTCCGTTTATCGGAAAAGACAATTGGATGTGCTCCATAGATCTTCAGGACACGTACTACCATATCAAAATGGACAGGCGCTCCAGAAGACGCCTATGCTTTTGGCTGGGAGCCAATCACTTCCAATTTCGAGCACTGCCCTTTGGCCTCACTACAGCCCCAGAGTGTTCACCAAATGTATGGTGGTGGTCACGGCTCACCTGAGACTTCAGGGATTCCAGGTGTTTCCGTGCTTAGACGACTGGCTCTTCACTGCTACCACCAAGCACCAGCTAATCTGAGCCAGGAACGAGACTCTTATCCTTGTGAGCCAGGTTAGGAATTACACTAAATCTAAAAAAATCCGCTTGTCTCCATCACAGCGTATTGTCTTCTTAGGCTCGGATCTAGACTCAACCACCATGACAGCAAAGCTGACTCCAGAAAGGATAGAATCGTTGCACAACCAAGTCTGACTTCTGCTGAGCAAAGACAAAGTACAAACCAGAATAGTTCTTCAAGTTCTAGGTACTGTGGCGTCCACCATTCTTTGAGTTCCTCTAGCCCATCTACACATGAGAGTGCTTCAGTGGCTACTATTTGCCCAGTGGTCAATGCAGAATCTTCCTTTGTCCCACCAAATAATCATTACAAATTTCTGTAAGAAGGATCTAACATGGTGGTTACAAACAGACCAGCTTTATCTAGGTTGTTCCTTTGTTCTTCCTCATCAAAATGCAGTCTTGACCACGGACACTTCCCAGATTGGGGGGGGGGTTATCTGGGAATGACAGTCCAAGGTATCTGGCAGGATCACGAGAAAAACTTGCACATAAATGTTCTGGAGATGAGAGCAGTACTTCATGCAATTCAGTCAGACATGTCAGTAGTGTGTCACATAAACGAGCAAGGGAGAACCAAGTCTTACCCACTTTGTCGAGAGACACAAAGAGTATGGAAATGGGCGATGGACTCTCAATGTTTTCTGGTGGCAATGCACATTCCGGGGAAGTCCAGTGTGATAAGACAGACTGAGTCAAGCAATTCTGATGCCTCATGAGTGATCCATGAAAATAGAAGTTGTAGAATAGATTTTGCACAGATGGGGCCAGCCTTGCGATCTATTCACCACGCACATGAACGCAAAATGCAGCAACTACTTTGCCCTTATTCCCCATCCAGCGATGTCGCCCAGGGACGCTCTGGCCCACAATTGGCCTCCCGGACTTCTTACGTTTTTCCACCTTTTCCCCTCATACCCAAAGTGATTCAGAAAGCAAAACTGTTGAAGAGTACCCTAATCCTCATTGCTCCTTGCTGGCCTCGCCAAGTCTGGTTCCCCTTCCTGTGGCCTTACCTCTTGAAGGAACCATGGATTCTGGAACTATCTTCAGACCTCCTGATTCACCAATCGGGACATTTCCATCCTACCATCTAGACCCTGAAATTGACAGCGTGGCTGCTCCAGTTCCACAAATAGCCAGGTGTTTCTCCCTTTCTCCTACTATAAAACACATCCTCATTTCTTCCCACAAACCTTCCACCAGGAAAATTATACTCCAGCAAATGGAAAAGGTTTTCTGTTTGGGCGGCAAAACAAGGCATACATCCCTACTCAGCCCCCATAGAGTCTGTTCTGTCCTTCCTCATATCTATTATTCAAGAAGGACCTGCAGCTGCTACCATTAGAGTTTGGTTGGCTGCCATCTCAAATTATCATTTTGGGAACATGGGAAACCCTATTATGTCCCACTCTTTATGTAAAACCTTTTGAAAGGAGTCCTCCTCATCAGACCTCCAGTCAGGCAACCCCCGGACCCCTGGGACTTAATCTTAGTTCTTACCTCATTGATCTCACCACCTTTCAAACCGGCTTCTTCATCTGACTTGAAATTGTTGTCTTGGAAGACATTCTTCTTAGTAGCTATTACATCTGCTAGGAGGGTTTCAGAATTGCAAGCTTTGACCATTCGACCTCTATATATTATTTTTCATAAGGACAGAGTTTTCCTAAGTACTAATCATTCTTTCCTTCCCAATGTATGCTCAGAACATAATCTAAACGCAACTGTTGAATTACTAGTATTCTTCCCCAATTCTGGAAACAAATCAGAATACAGACTGCATGAATTAGATGTCCATAGAATCCTCCGATTTTTATCTGCACATGACTAAAGATTTCCGGAAATTGGATCAATTGTTTCCTTCTCAGAGAAGAGCAAAGGTTTACCTGTTTCCAAAGTAACTCTGTCTAAATGGCTTTCAGACTGCATATCATTTGCTTACAAAAATGTTGGGAAACAACTACCTACTAAAGTAAGAGGCCATTCAACTAGAGCAGTATCAGCTTCATATGCCTTCAAATCAAAACTGCCAATTGATACCATTTGTGCAGCAGCTACATGGGCAAGAACTCATACTTTTGTCAGTCGTTACAAATTAAATTTGGCCTCCCGGGACAGGTCATCTTTTGGGTCCACTGTGCTGAAGAGTCTCTTTGCTTGAGCCACCTGGGGAAAAAAGGTGCTGGGGACACTGTCCCATCCAGCAAGAATTACGGCGAGATAGAACTACATAACATAAGGAAGTTATGCACTTACCATAACGTTCCATGTTTGTAGTCCATCTCGGCTACATTCTTGCATCCCACCCTCCTTCCCCCTTCCTGTATTCTGGAAGAACTGGTGGACTATCCTTTGCTACCTGACCTTGTGATAGTTTTCTGTCCATATGCTATGGATTATAAAACAAATTCTCTTGTTTATATGTACATAGATGTCCTTCAAGGATGCATCTGCAGTCCTTACAAATGGGGTTGTCCTGTCGTCAGGCAGCCCTTCGGTCGGCCGGATTCCAAAGTCTGGGTCTGGCCTCGGCTGGTGTCGCACTTCACCCGATGTCATAGCTGCAGTTCTTCGGGTATAAAGGCATCAGCCGACGCCATTTTCCTCAGTCTTTCTTGCCGCGTGGCGCCCGAAGCAGAAGCTGTTCGCAAGTGCCGGTCGGTCAGAACCAGAGATTACTACTACCGAATACTTCTACTACTACCGAAGACTTCTAAAAAGCTAAGTACCCCGTTGGGGACTCTTTCTTGCCTCAGCCGGTGTCAGAAAAAGTGATTAACTGTTTAACTTGTGGGAAACAAATACCTCATAAAGATTTCCACTCTTACTGCTTACCTTGCTTAGGCCCAGACCACGACGTAGCAGCTTGTCTAGCCTGTGCTTCTTTTAACCGACGGACGCTTAGACGTCGATCGGAATTTGCTGAGGAGTTTTTCGGCTCCGCTTTTGCTTACATTATGCCGTCGGATCCTCCGACTACGCAAATTTCTAAAAAACGCAAGGAAAAGGACCGACACTCGCGGTCTGCGGTTTCGGCCGAAACCACGGTTAAGCCAACCGCGAGTGTCTCGGTTTCGGCTGAAACCGAGTCCACGGTTCTTCCTTCGGCCGAAAACTTACCTCTTACCGAGGCCTCATCTAGCTTGGCTGAATCTGCTACTGAAATCCCACCTGCTCTTGCAGGTTCACAGGATTTATCTGACACTATCCCTTTGGATATATCCACTCCATGTCGATTAAGGCCTTTGCCAGGGCTAAAGCAGCAAAAACTACCAAATCTGTGCCTGCTAAGACCCCCTCTCACAGGCCTAGCTCTAGTTCACAAATGCTTAGTCTAGCAGAGGATCTCATTTCTTTGATCCGGGGATCCCAACCGCATCCAGACAGGGCCTCTCACCCACCTCCAGAGAAGAGGACTAGAGTAGAGCCCCCTGAGCCAGTTTCTTCAGATGACCCCTCTGATGATTCAGATGATTCTAACCCTCCAGAGGGCTCCTTTTCTCCTTATGAGGACTCTGATTCAGAAGAGTCCATTCCTTCTGCCTCTCCGCCTGAGGAATTTTCTTTTGGGGAAACCTTGCATGCTATGAGGGAACAATTTTAATGGCAGGGCCAGGATTTTTCAGACTCTAGGAAAAGGCTTACAACCTTTTTGCATTTGCCACAGCATAGGCCTTTAGCCATTCCTCCAGTACTTACTGTTGTGGATGATGCATTTAATGATGCCTGTACTGCTCCTGATTCTCTACCTCCGGCCCCGGCTAAGCCCGATAGGTACTACAGGGTTCCGGACACACATTATCATTTGTATAAGGCCCCTTTTGCAGATACCGAAACTATCTCCCAGTGACCCAAGGCTGTAGCAGCTACCTCTGCCAAAAAAACCCTCCCCTCTGAAAGGGAATCTAGGGCCTTAGAGAGATGGGGTAAAAAAGTTTACACTTCTGCTACTCTTTCAGCTAGGGCCTTGAACTGCCAATTCCACATGATTCAGTATCAGGAATTTATGTTAGACCAGTTAACTAAAAAGCTAACCTCTGATGAACCATTAGATAAAAAATCTGTACAGGAAATGGTACATAACATTCAGCAGGTCAGTAATCATTCCTTAAAATGCGGCTATGATGCACTGGAGGCTTCCTTTAGATCAGCCATGACTGGCACAGTGATCAGAAGACATGCATGGTTAAAAGAGCAGTCCTTACCAGACCATGTTAAATCAAAGCTCCTAGATGCTCCCATGGATAAGCTCAATTTGTTTGGCTCCCCTGCACAGCAAGTGTTGAAGAAGGTGGAAGAGAAAGCAAAATCTGTCCAGACAGTCAAGGATTTCTTGCAGGTCCAGCCTCCAAGGTTTAGCAGGAACTGGCCTTCCAAGAATTGGTCCTTTCCAGACACCTCCAGAGCTCCGAGAGGCAGGAATAGGCGCTCAAGAGGCAGGGGTCAATCCAGACGTGTCTACAGGGGACGTCAGTGGCAAAATAACAACCAGCGAGGTGCAGCCACAGACCCAACCACCACCACTTCCACAGGACAATCACAGTGACTTGGCTCTGGCACCGCCTACCAGGGAACAACTAGAAGCACCCTTAGGCGGAAAGCTAGCCTTATTTTCAGTAAACTGGCATTACATCACAGGAGACAAATGGATTTTACAGACAATAGACCAAGGTTACAGGTTTCACTTCCATACTCTACCAAGGAAGAGAGGAATGCCAAACCTACCTCCAAATCAGAAGACAGAAGCTCAAGAACAAATAACTCACTTACTAAAGATGAGAGCTGTAGAAAGGGTACCATCTATGGAACAAGGGCAAGGATTTTACTCCAGACTCTTCCTGGTACCAAGAAAAGAAAACCAATGGAGACCTATTCTCTACCTGTCCGCTTTAAACACATATCTCATTGTTCCAAAATTCAAAATGCTGACCCTACAGCAGCTTCTTCCCATGCTGGGCAAGGAGTCTTTGCTGGTAACTCTAGATCTCAAGGAGGCATACCTGCACGTCCCCATAAGACCAAATTGCAGAAGATACCTCAGATTTCTTGCAGGATCAGAGCATTATCAATTCTCAGCATTGCCCTTTGGCTTGTCTACTGCGCCCAGAGTATTTACGAAATGCCTGGCATCAGTAATTGCTCATTGCAGACTTCAGGGAATTCAAATTTACCCTTACCTGGACGACTGCCTGTTACAAGCGGACAACAAAAACAAATTACCAAAAGATTTGGAAAGGGTCATTCATCTACTACAAGCCCTGGGATACACAGTCAATATAAAAAAGTCAAGGCTGATACCATCCCAAAGGATAACCTTCTTGGGTGCAGATCTGGACACATCAAAACAAATGGCATTCCTGACAGTAGAAAAACAGGAGCAACTCCCTCTTTACTTCATGGCATTAGCAAAGCAGAACCAGCTAACAGCAAGAAAAGTCCTGCAAGCCCTCTGTTACATGGCATCCTGCATAATATTGGTTCCAAATGCCAGACTACATATGAGAAAGTTACAGTGGTACCTAAGGAATTTATGGTCTCAGCACAAGCACAGCCTAGAAACCCAAATTCCAATAATTCCATGCCTGAAGCAAGAATTCCAATGGTGGGCTCAGGCCTGTCAATTAAACAAGGGACTGCCCTTCCACAACACTCAGCCAAGCCAGGCCATCACAACAGACGCCTCAGACCTCGGTTGGGTGCATACAGGGCTTATGGACTCAAGACCAGTTGCGCCTACACATAAATCAAAAGGAAATGCTGGCAGTAAAACTGGCAATTCAGGCATTCAGACCATTTCTCCAACAGGGTCAACTGCTGATAAGGACGGACAACACCACAGTTATGTGGTACATCAACAAACAGGGAGGCACACATTCATACCCTCTATGCCGGATGGCCATGGACCTCTGGAATGTGGCCCTGAGCTTCAACATTCAGTTACAAGCAATTTTTGTGCCAGGAAAAGAAAATATACTAGCAGACATCCTGAGCAGAACTACCACGGATGCTCACGAATGGATGCTGCATCCGGACATCTTCAAAACCATTACAGGGAAATGGGGACTACCAGAAATAGACTTATTTGCAACCCCACACAACCACCAACTGAAAAAATTCTGCACAAGGATGTACCACCCACTTGCTTGGAAAGTGAACTCCCTATCCTTCAGTTGGAAAAACCTGACAGCATATGCATTCCCACCTCTTCCTTTGATGCACAAGGTGCTATTGAAGATCAAAGAGGACCGTCCAAGGATCATCCTGATAGCTCCAGACTGGGCAAGGCAACATTGGTACCCATTACTGAGGAGCATGTCTCGAGAACAAATATGGCCTCTACCCCTTGTTCCCCTGCTGTTAACACAGAACAACTTCAAAACCCTACATCCAAACCTGAAAACACTGCAGCTGACTTCCTGGAGCATTGTATAAGACCAAATAACCCAGATTTATCTCAAAGGGTTAAAGACATTATCTTGGAGGCTCGCAGACCCTCAACAAGAAAAAATTATTCAGCAAAATGGAAAAGATATCTCATTTGGAGTACTGAAAAAGGAGAAAATGTGGCACTGGTAAACATAGCTAACGTCCTGGAATACTTGGCAGAGCTCTTCCACAACGGCCTGTCCTATTCTTCCATTAAGATTCATGCATCAGCTATTTCAGCAGAATACAACTTGGATCCTCCACTCATCTCACATCCTCTACTCAGACAGTTTCTGAGAGGACTTAAAAACGTAAAACCACCTAGGAAGCCACCATTGCCAGCATGGGACTTGAATTTTGTGCTAGAAAAGTTGACACTCCCTCCTTTCGAGCCAGCAGCAACAGCAGAATTACAGTACTTGTCATGGAAAACTGCTTTCCTGCTTGCAATCACTTCAGCAAGAAGGGTATCCGAGCTACAGGCATTAATGGCAGTACAACCCTTCCTGATCTTCCATCAAGATAGTGTCCATGAGAACTAATCCTACTTTTATGCCAAAGGTGGTCTCCAGGGTATCTTTAAATCAAGCTATCCACCTACCTACATTCTTCCCCAACCCACAGAACAGGGGAGAAAGACTGTTGCATACCTTGGATGTACATAGACAATTACGTTACTACCTGGACAGGACCAAGAACAATAGAAAAACTGATCAGCTACTGGTAGCATATGCAACAGGAAGGGAAGGAACAGCAATTTTGAAACAGACAATCTCTAAGTGGATAGGAAATTGCATTAGATTTTGTTATTCCTACCATGGGAAGAAAACTCCAGGAAACATCAGGCCTCACTCTACAAGGGCTACAGCCACTACCACAGCTTTTTTACGAGGAGTGGCTACCAAAGATATTTTAGAGGCTGCTACTTGGAGCTCCGTGCATACATTTGCCAAGCATTATAATTTACCTTTATACTCCAGATCCCGAGCAGGTTTTGCCACTGCTGTTTTGCAAGGGATCTTAACTACACCATAATCTTATTTCTCCTCCTCCCCCGTTTGGCTATGGTATTCTACCCATTTGTAAGGACTGCAGATGCATCCTTGAAGGACATAGTACAGTTTTGTACCTACCATAAATGTAGATGTCCGATAGGCATGCATCTGCAGTCAGGATTACCCACCCTCCTTCCCCTCTGTTGTACTCCTAGGGTATTTGCCCATCTTGTAGCTAGCTGGGGGAATCTATTATGGTGTATTTGTTTGTATATATGTACATACATGCTTATTTTTTGTTGCTCTCTACTATTTGGAACCATTTGCATTTATCCAAATTTAGCCTTCCTAGAGGGCACCTGGCATCTGGGGCAAGAAACACTGAGGAAAATGGCGTCGGCTGATGCCTTTATACCCGAAGAACTGCAGCTATGACGTCGGGTGAAGTGCGACACCAGCCGAGGCCAGACCCAGACTTTGGAATCCGGCCGACCGAAGGGCTGCCTGACGACAGGACAACCCCATTTGTAAGGACTGCAGATGCATGCCTATCGGACATCTACATTTATGGTAGGTACAAAACTGTACTTTATTGATGGAATAATCTCTATTATGTAGTTAGTTACTTTCTTGCAAACAAGATCTGGGGAATAACCATGGTGCACCATGGGATAGGGAATAGCCTCGAGCCAGTAAAAGCTGTCGAGTTTTAGTATCGGCCGAGTCATAGCCGAAGTTCGGCTCCGAACCCATCCAGCAAGAATGTAGGCGAGATGGACTACAAACCTGGAACATTATGGCGAGTACATAACTTCTTTTTTGTCTCTCCTGTCCCCAAATTCCATAGAAATTACCTGTCAAAAACTCATTTTATCAGGAAACACTCTGCTCCCATTCTTCCCTCCAGACCTAGGAAAGCTGCCAGGAAGCAAACCACTCCTGCCGGACCTGCCCAGCCTCCAACACAGAAGCCTCCATTTCAAGACAGGGCAGGTACTCTGTGACTACCTGTCACTTTTGAAAGCCCCCCAATCCCACTATTACTAAGGCTGTCTCACTGTCTCCCGGTGTGGAGAAACATCACCACAGACAGGTGGGTCATATGCATAATAGAAAACTCTTACTTTATGACATGGATCACTACTCCTTCTGGGAAGGATATCCCTCACCGCCCCCCCCAAAGAGCAGCTCCCCCTCTTTCAACCAGTTTTGGACAAGTTCATGGCCCAGTGTACCATCCAACCTGTCCCTCCGAAAGAAAGGGGAAAAGGATTTTATTCCAGGCACTTCCTATTCCCAAGGAAAGATGGCCCCTGGAAGCCAGTTCTGGATCTCTCCCTCCTAAATCTTTTCCTGTAAGTGCCCACCTTTCGGATGCTCACCTTGCAAACTCTCTTCCCTTTGATCTTGCCTCAGGGGTTCATAGCCTCCTGGATATTAAGGATACCTACCTTCATATCCCCATAAGGCCCAAATTCAGGAGATACCTACATTTCTCTGTGGCCTCCTCTCATTATCAATTCTCGGACTTGCCCATCAGTCTCAACATGGCACCAGGGATGTTCATCATGTTTCACTGTTGCAGTCATTACAATTGGGTTATCCTGCTGGCAGGCTACCTGCAGTCGGCCCGAATTTCAAAGTCTGGATCCGGCATTGGTTACTGTCACCTCCTCCCTGATGTCAGTGCACCAGGGGTATAAAAGATGCAGCCGACGCCATTTTCTTCAGTCTTTCTTGCCGCGCGGTGCCCGAAGCAAAAGCAGTTTGCAAGTGCCCATCGGCCAACTCCTGAGATTTTCAAATTCGAATTTCAGATCCGAAGTCTTCATTAAAGCTAAGTACCCCATTGGGGAAACTTTTTCCTTGCTCCAGACTGATGTCAGAAAAAGTTAATAATCGTATTTCTTGTGGGAAGCAAATACCTCATAAGGATTTTCATTCTTACTGTATTCCTTGCCAAGGCCCTGACCACGACATTGCTAGTTGTCGGTTTTGTGCTAGATTTAACCAACGCACTATTAAAAGTCGGTATGATTTTGCATTTCATTACTTTGGCAGAAGATTCAATTATATAATGCAGTCGAATCAGCCAACTACCGGAGTTTATAAAAAGCACAAAGAAAAAGAAAAGGACAGGCATCCGAGGTCCAAAACAGACGACGAGGCTTCCGTTAGGCTTGTCACAGGTTCGCCAGTTCTCAGTGAGGCGCTTTCGCAGCCCCTGACGCCCGCTACCTCAGAGCCACAGGCCGCTTCCAACTCCCAATTGGAGCCGACTAGGCTTCTGGAAACTCAAGGTATTGGACACTCGGAAACTATTCCCTTAGATGGGTCCGGAGCCGCTGAGCAGGCATTGGCTTCTGAGGGTTTTTTCATGCCTACACAGTTATATGTAAAGCCATCTTCAGCTTCAAAGACTAAAACAGCTCTAAAGACAAAGAAACAAGTACAGCATTCTCCTGGACAGGCCTCCATGCCTAAAAAACAGATGCTTAAAATGGCCGAAGACCTAATTACTTTGATCAGGGGTTCCCATCCCCCTCCTGATAAGAGGCCTAGGCAAGATATAGAATATGAATCTTCAGATCAGGTTTCCATTTCTTCTGATTCCTCTTCTGAACAGGAATATTCCCTTCCTCCCTGTGAGGATTCCGATGCTGAAGAATCTATCCCTTCAGCCTCTCCTCCTGAGGATTATTCGTTTGGTGAGACCCTGCATACTATGAGGGAGCATTTCCATTGGGAGAGCCAGGATTACTCAGAATCCAAGAAAAGGCTCAGGGACTTCCTTTTATTACCCCAGCACAGGCCCCTGGCTATTCCTCAGAGTCCGGTCTGTCTCCTGACTCTTTACCACCAGCTCCTGTTAAGCCAGACAGATACTACAGGGTTCCTGATTCTTATAAATTTCTTTACAAAAACCCTGCTGCTGACCCAGAAACTATTTCTCAGGGTCCCAAGGGGGTCAAGGCTTCCACTGCAAAAAACCCTATTCCCCTCTGATAGGGATTCAAGGGCCCTGGACAGATGGGGGAAAAAGATTTATACTTCTGCTACCTTGGCTGTAAGAGCTTTAAATTGTCAGTTTCATATGCTTAAATATCAGCAATATCTTATGTCACAACTTAAACAGAAAATGTTGACAAATTCAGAATGTGCAGAAAACAAAGAAATGCAGGATTTATTGCATGAAGCTGAACAAGTGGGAAAGCATACTTTGCAATGTGGTTTTGATTCTTTAAAGGCCTCCTGTAGGGCTGCAGTTGCAGGTTCTGTCATTAGGAGACATGCTTGGTTAAAAGGACAGAATCTGCCAGATCATGTTAAAGCAAAGCTTTTAGATGCTCCATTACAACATGATTCCTTGTTTGGTGTTAAAGCAGAAGAGGTGTTGAAGAAAATGGAGGACAAAGCTAAATCTATGCAAACAGTGAAGGATTTCTTACAGGTACAGCCTCCCCAGATTTAGCAGGAACTGGCCTACAAAGAATTGGTCCTTTCCAGTGTCAGACAGGCCACAAAGAGGCAGATACAGACGCCCCAGAGGCAGATCACAGCCCCAAGGCTCATACAGGCCTAAACAATGGGGTGCTTCTACCTCCAAAAGCAGAGAGGAAAAATCACAGCCATACAGGAAACGGTCTTAATGACTTTGCCCTGCCAGCACCAAGCACTTATCTTTTGGCAGCTCCTTTGGGGGGAAAACTAGCACTTTTTTCACAAAATTGGCACATAATCACCCAGGACAAGTGGGTCTTAAATTTCGTATCTCAAGGCTACAGGTTTCACTTTTACACCCTGCCAAGGCCAAATGGTATGCCAGACCTGCCACGCAATCAATGGGCAGAGGCACAAAAGCAAGTTTCATCCCTCATGGACATGAGAGCCATTCAGCAAGTACCACAGCAAGAGCAAGGACAAGGATTTTACTCAAGGCTATTCTTGGTACCCAGAAAGGACAAAGCCTGGAGACCAATACTGGACCTGTCTATCCTAAACACATTCCTGGATATTCCAAAATTAAAAATGTTAACTCTGAAGCAACTTCTGCCCATGCTGGGCAAGAAGGCTTGGCTTGTGACTTTAGACCTAAAAGAGGCATACCTGCATGTCTCAATCAGACAATCATGCAGAAGGTACCTTAGATTTATAGCTGGCTCAATGCATTACCAATTCTCTGCACTGCCCTTTGGCTTATCTACTGCGCCCAGGGTCTTCACAAAATGCCTTACACCAGTAATTGCATTTTGCAGACAAAGAAGAATACAAATATATTCTTACTTGAACGACTGCCTTATTCAAGCAGAGGACAAGGACATCCTACTACAGCATCTGGCGTTTGTAAAAAGATTACTAACAGGTCTAGGGTACACAGTAAACAAAAAGCAATCAAAGCTCGTACCCTCTCAAGAGATAATATTCCTGGGTGCAAGCTTAAATACAACTGCCCAGATGGCTTATCTCACGCCAGACAAACACAGACAACTGACTACTTATTTCAAAATGTTGGCAACAAAGACCCAGTTATCTACAAGAAAAATTCTGCAGGCTTTGGGCTTCATGGCATCCTGCATACTGCTAATTCCATATGCAAGACCTGCATATGAGGAAACTTCAATGGTATCTGAAAAGTGTTTGGACTCCACATTGCCACAGCCTGGAAACAATAATTACCCTCATTCCCTGCCTGCAACAGGAGTTTCGATGGTGGGCAAGAGCCTGTCACCTCAACACGGGACAGCCATTCTCCTTATCCACAGCCAGACAGACATTGACAACAGATTCATCAGATTATGCCTGGGGGGCCCATATGGCAGGAAGATGTATTCAGGGCACATGGTCTGCAAGTCAAAAGCATCTACATATCAATCAAAAGAGATGTTAGCTGTTCAGAATGCCCTGACAGCCTTCAAGGATCAACTTTATCCAGGACAACTACTGATAAAGACTGACAATACTACAGTCATGTGGTACATAAACAAGCAGGGGGGGCATGCATTCCTACCCACTCTGCAGACCAGCCATGAACTTGTGGGACACAGCACTGACTTACCAAGTACATCTGCAAGCACATTTCCTGCCAGGAAGGGTAAATACTCTGGCAGACGAACTAAGCAGAAACCTAATGGATCCCCACGAGTGGAAATTGGATCCACAAGTCTTCAGCATGATAACAAGGAACTGGGGATGCCCGGACATAGACCTATTTGCCTCCCCTCACAACTGCCAATTACAAAGATTCTGCACAAGGACTTATCACAAGCAAGCATGGAAAGTGGATGCTCTATCTTTTGGCTGGAAAAACCTGTCAGTATATGCCTCTCCTCCCCAAGGTACTCCTCAAGGTCAGACAAGAGAAGCCAAAAATGATACTGATTGCCCCAGACTGGCCCAGCCAGCATTGGTACCCAATCCTAAAGAGCTTGTCTCAATGCCCAGCTTGGACATTACCTCAAATTCCTCACTTATTGACCCAACAAGACAGTCAGATACTGCACAGCCAAATCAGGACCTTAAACCTGGCAGCATGGCGGGTAAGGTAGCCATTCAAGACGCACCACTCTCTAAAGCAGTGGTGGATGTTATCTTAGAGGCCAGGAGGCCTAGCACCAGAAAATCTTTTATGTAGAAAAATGGAAGAGATTCTGTGCTTGGAACCAGGCACTAGGTATTGACATGACTGTTCCAAATATTCCTTAGATTTTGCTATACTTAACTGAGATGCTGGATAAAGGCCTTTCCTTTTCATCAATTATAATTCATGCCTCTGCCATTTCAGCTCATTACAATACAGAACCACCTATTTTCTGTCATCCATTGCTAAGGCAGTACCTCAGAGGAGCCAAAGACATAAGACCTCCAAGGAGAGCTCCAATACCTGCTTGGGACCTCAACTATGTCTTGGAAAAACTCACACTGCCTCCGTTTGAGCCAGCCTCTGCAGCTGATATAAAATTCTTATCCTGGAAAACAGCTCTGCTCCTTAGCAATAACTTCTGCTAGACGAGTCTCAGAGTTATAGGCACTCATGGCTGTGGAACCCTTTATCATTTTCCATCCTGACAGGGTTTCTCTAAGGACAAACCCTACATTTATGCCTAAGGTAGTGTACAGTGTGGCCCTTAACCAAACAATTCATTTGCCTACCTTTTACCCAAACCCACAGAATAAGGGTGAGAGACTTCTGCATTCTCTGGACATTCACAGGCAGCTCTGCTTCTGCTTGGATAGAACTAAAGCTTTCAGAAAGACTGAACAACTTCTAGTGGCATATGCTGCAGGATCACAAGGAAAGCCCATCTCAAAACAGACCATTTCAAAGTGGATAGGCCACTGCATTCGTTTCTGCTATTCACAGCATGGTGAATCGGTGCCTAAGGGCATTAGAGCACATTCAACCAGAGCAGCAGCCACTTCAGCAGCCTTCCTCAGAGTAGTACCAACCAAAGACATCTTAGAGGCTGCAACTTGGAGTTCAGTGCCTACTTTTACAAAGCACTATCACTTACCTCTCTACTCTAAATCCAGGGCAGGCTTTGCCACTGCAGTTCTGCAGGGCCTGATAGCCTCTCCTAATCCTCTTTAGCCAGCCTCCCAACCTTTAGCTTTGGGTTTCTACCCAATTGTAATGACTGCAACAGTGAAACACGATGAACATAGTACAGTTGTGTACCTACCATAAATGTAGATGTTTGAGTGTATTCACTTTTGCAGTCCAGGTTACCCACCCACCATCCCCCCTTTTCCTTGCTGGGACTTATCTGTACTTCTCTATTCTATACAACCTGTGTGGTGTATTTGCTTGTAAATGAAGGAAACTTTTTTTTTGTGTATACATGCTTATTGGCATAATTTAGCCTACCTTTTTAGGGGCAGCTGACATCTGGGGCAAGAAAAACTGAAGAAAATGGCGTCTGCTGCATCTTTTATACCCCTGGCGCACTGACGTCAGGGAGGAGGCGACAGCAACCGACGCCAGGCCCAGACTTTGGAACTCGGGCCGACTGCGGGTATCCTGCCAGCAGGATAACCAATTGTAATGACTGCAACAGTGAATAACACTCTAACATCTACATTTATGGTAGGTACACAACTGTACTGTCTGCACCAAGTGCCTGGCACCAGTGGTGGCCTTCTGCAAGACTCAAAGGATGCAAATCTTCCTTTACTTAAACGGCCTGCTCATCCAGGCGGATTGCAAAGAATCCCTCCTGCTCCATTTACAGACAACCCTCTCCCTCCTGCAGGCACTGGGTTTCCAGATAAATTATCCCACGTCCGACCAGACCCCCGCTCAGGACCTAGTCTTCCTAGGGTGCAGGATTCGGACGGATGTCATGAAGGCCTTCCTACGTCTCCAAAAAGTGGAAATTTTAACACAGTACCTGCTCTTGGTCAGTCAGGCTACAGAATTAACTGCCAGGCAATACCTCAGGCTGCTTAGCCACATGGATTCAACTATCTCCATGTTACCACTGGTGAGACTTCATATGAGGAAGCTTCAATGGTACCCAAGATCCAGTTGGACTTGGCTCTCTCATCCTCTGGAGTACAAAATCCTCTCCTTGCCCTGTCTCAAGAAAGAGTTTCAATGATGGTTGAATCAGGTGAGCCACAACCTAGGCCTGCCTCTTCAACCCCCCTGCCATTGCAGGAAATGTACACAGATGCCTCAGACCGGGGCTGGGGAGTGACTGTGGGCCCCCTAAGAGTCCCAGATACCTGGTCAGACTCCAGCAAATGGGAGCACATCAGTGTAAGAGAGATGAGAGCAATTCCTTTGGCCTTGAAGGCCTTTCAGCCCAAACTGAAACAGGGCCATCTAAATCTGTTCACAGACAATACTGCAGTTCTGTAGTATGTCAACAAGTGGGGGGGAACAGAATCGTACTTGCTATGCAGACTAGCTCTCCTTCAGGCAGTCTACATTCCTTCAGAACAGAACTCTCAGGCAGGCACCTTAAGCAGATGTATATCACAGTCCCATGAATGGATGCTCCGCAGGGATGTGTTCTTGGACTTTAGTCCACAGATTGGGTACACCTCAAATAGATCTGTTTGCCTCCCCCATGAAGAGGCAACTTCCATCCTTTTGCACCATGCTGCCCAATCCTCCAGCGAGGGCAATGGACGCCTTCTCAATAACTTGGAATGGGATGTTTCTCTATGCATCCCCCCTTCCCTCTTCTTCAGAAAGTCCTACTGAAGATTTAGCAGGACAGACCAAAAATCTTGTTGGTGACCCCCTTTTGGCCAAGACAGCACCGGTTCCCCCTCCTTCTTCATTTACAAGACAGCACCGGTTCCCCCTCCTTCTACATTTAGCCAAGGGCAATCTCCACAAGTTACCCCACAGAGTTGACCTTCTCATACAGGACAAGGGATCTCTAATCTGTCCACACTGGCAATCTCTCACCTTGTGGGTGATAGAATTCTGATCTCTTACAGACACCTATACAATGAGGATGTGCTCACAATCCTGCAGGAGGTCAGGAAACCTAATACCAGGAGATCTTATGTATCCAAATGGAAAAAAAATATCCATGTGGTGTCTTCAGATACAGTTGGACTCATTACAGAACCCAAGTCCCTTTGGTACTGTCGTATCTGTTTGAACTTTTGCAGATTAGCATACTCTTCCATCAAGGCTCATATGTCTATTTCTGGAACCCCCTCTGGCTTCCAGACTACATACAAAGTTGTTTTTAAAAGGAGTGCTGCATCTCGAGCCCCCCAGGAAACCCATTCCCCCTCCTTGGGACCTGAATTGTATCCTGGAGAAGCTCACGGTACCTCCCTTTGAACTGGCATCCAAGGCTTCTCTGAAACACTGCACGTGGAAAACAGTACTCCTAGTGGCCTTGACTTCGGCTAGAAGAGTGTCTGAGCTACAAGTCCTCATGGCCATTCCCCCCCTTTCTCATATTCCAGAAAGACCAATCCATCCTTCATACCCAAGGTGATCAATGAGCTTTCCTTAAACCAAGCCATCCACCTCCCTACCTTCTTTGCCCACCCCCAAAGTGACAGTGAGAGATTCTTGCACTCCTTTGATATGCACAGACAGTGTAGGTTCTACCTGGACAAGACCAAGTCCCCCAGGAAGTCTGACCAGTTGTTTGTCTTTTTCCACCCCAGAGCCCTGGAGAAAGCCATAACAAAACAGATAATCTCAGCCTGGATTTCCAGGGAAATTACCTTCTAATAGGCACACCATGGGAAGTCATTAGGATCTAAGGTTAAAGCAAACTCCACTAGGGCTATGGCCTCTTCTGGTGCCTTCCTTAAAGGTCTGGCCACTTCTGTCATTTTGGAGACAGCCACTTGGGTATCTGTCCACACATTCTGCAAACATTACAAACTAGACCGAATCTCTAAACCCACGGCTGGATTCGCCAGGGCTATCCTCCATGGATTCATAGAGAATTCCTCCAAGTCACCACCCCCTTCCTCACAGTGAGCTTTGCCACTCACCCAAGAGTACAGAATACTGCAACATGTGAATAGAAGGACATAGAATAGTTGTGAAAAATCTTACCATAACCATAGATGTACTTGTATTCCATGTTGTAGTAATCCTTCCCTCCTTTTTGCCTCTCCTGTTAACATACTTTTCCTTCTTGGATGGCACTGGACTTGCACAATTGGACTTGCACAACATGTCCGAGGAGTGGAGTCCAACTGGGGAGCTCAGTTCTGAGGTCTGGTGCATGCCGACGTCACTTTTATGACCCAAGCTACTCTAGCTATGTCACATCCCACCCATCTAGCAGTGACTACAAACTTTTGACTGGCAGGACGTTCGGGTAGCAAGAGGAGGGGACCCAAGAGTACAAAATACTGCAACATGGAAAGAGAATGACATCTATGGTTATGGTAAGATTTTACACAACTATTCTTTCTCACTCAAACATTACATATCTCATTTAAGTCCTGCTGCCTTTTAGGCTGCATTCCTCTCTTGTGTGTATTTTTCCACAGTTCCCATTTTTTCCTATGTAGGTTGCTCCTATCCTTTTCTAAGGATCTCACTTCCATTTGTTTTATCTCTATTACTGTATTCACTACTTCCAGTGTAGTTGGTTTAGATTTTGATTTCCATTTTCTAGTAATTGATTTTTTGCAGCCAACATTGTTAAACACAGCAAAGCCTTACCATGTCTAGGCAATTCCGATTCTGTGTCATAGCTCAGAAAAATCATCTCCCTCTTCAGACCAGTCTTACCCTCCCAGTGTCTCCATCAGTGCATCCCACAGGGAATCCTTAAAGTCTGCCAACTCACGTCGCTCTCAGAAAATATGTTCTCGCTTACCTCTTTCTTCCCGTCACACCTTCAACATTTACTGTCTACTTGAGGAAATATTCTTTGTAGTCTACTTGGGGTATAAAAATAACTATGTAGGCATTTCCAGGCAAAAATCCTAAATTTTCTACTTTTTGTTGCATGTTTGGGAGCAACACATATAGCCCCCAT
Organism: Protopterus annectens; assembly: GCF_019279795.1. Lineage (NCBI taxonomy): Eukaryota > Metazoa > Chordata > Ceratodontiformes > Protopteridae > Protopterus > Protopterus annectens. The sequence continues at coordinate 484,554,039 of NC_056746.1, forward strand.
TGTATCTTTGTGAATTGCTTATCCAATCTCTCTTCCCAGTCCTATCTAACCTCTGATTCTTATAGTTATCGTACAATATTTTATATGCTCTACTAATTATTCCTTTTTTAATGGCAACTTCTATTCTTGATTCTATTAAAAACTCTACCAGCACTGATCTTTCACTTAGGACCCCCCTATTTCTTTCTCTTTGCCTGTATTCTGATCTCAGTCTCTGATAGGGAAGGCAATCTCTAACCTGTAGTCCAAGTAAATTCTTGGCATCTTCCCATTCTGTCATCTTTGAAGGCTTCCCTGTTTTGTCAGAATGTTGAACCTACTCCTAGGGAAGCTGCCACTGCCAGTAATAACATTGCTGGCCCCATTTTTTCTTGTCATAAAGAAGCAGAAATATAAGCATGTATTTTACTCTGTCGAATTTCCTTAGCCAGGAGAAGTTTACTGGTTCTTGCTCACAGTTTAATCCAGGCTATAGATCCTTGTTAGTTTGTGCTAAAAGAAAGAAGAATACTTTCTTTCCAGAAAAGATTCTGAATCTGGACAGGAGGATGAAGGTACAGATATTGGAGTTTCTCTTCAGATTTCTAATTCATACTCTGAGGAGAGCTCTGTTTCTGATTCTCCCTGTGGGGTCTTCTTTTTCTCTGAGACTGTTTCTAGTATGTGAAAGTGTTTTCAATGAGAGAACATAGAGGTGCCTCAGTCCCTCAAATTATTATGAGCTATTATAGAAGGAATTTCTGGAGCCTTCACCCATTCCTCCAGTTTTGTCTGCCTTAGAGGACGTATGTGTTGCTGCCTGCAATTTTCCTGACAGTCAGCCCGCTGCTTCTTCAAAGGAAGAGAGAATGTTTAAAGTTCTTCAATCTTTTAAGTTTCCGTTTACACTCTTTCCAAGCCTGATCCAGCAGCTATAGCTTTAATTTTTTCTTCTGCTGCTAAACACTTGTATCTGATGTTGTCCAATTCTTTGCATTAGCCTGTGGGATAAATTTCCAAAGCTCAGAACCGACCGGTTGCCTTCCTCCAGCTCGAGACTCCTGACTTGTGCTCCTCCTACCTACCAGTAATGCTTTGCTGCCCCACAGTACCTCAGATCTCATTTTCCCCGTTTAGTGTTAGCGAGTTCCGGCTTGAGCTTCTCCATCATTTCTTGGTGAGTTTTCTTTTTATTGTTGCCTTTCTTACCTGTCTTCTTTGATCCTCTCTTTTTCCACCCCTTTCTAGACTCCTGGGGTTCTATCTGTTAGGCTATTTTCTTTAAAAAGCAGAAAAAAAAACTTTTCCTTCTCTTCTTCTAATTCTTTTTCTTTCTGCTCTGGCACTGTCGGTGCTAGGGTAATCATTTCCGGTGCCAACCAGGAGGTCTCCGTCCCATTCCCCATGGAGGTCCCCCCCCCGTACCCCTTCCTCTGCTTCGTCTAGGTCTTCCCGAAGCTACTCTTCTACAGATGTTGGTAAGCTCATGAAGCAGTTCCTCGAGACACAGATCCAGATGGGGCTTGTGTCCACCCCATCTGTTTCTTTCTCTTCTCCATCTTGGCCTTGGCCTTTGGCAGCTCTGCTCCAACTTCCTCCTCAGAGCGGGAGACCCGTTCTCTCCGGGAGGTGTCTGCTCCAGTGGCTTTGGCTCTGGCGAGACATCTCCAGTTGGTTTGGAGTCCTACTTTCGAGGTAGTGGACAGGGTCCTTTCCATTCCTAGGAGACCCTCAGCACTTACCACAATGGAACTCCACCCGCCCCACTCTGGAACTGTCTGAGATCTCTGAACTACCACATAAACAGCCAGTCCCAGAAAACCTCCACATCATTCCCTTAGTGGATCCCCAAGCTTCTTCCTACACCTCTCCGGAGTGTCTCCCAAGGAGGTCCCTCGGAAGAGACCATGTAAAAGGCGGCACGTGGATTCACCCACAGAATCCCTCACCGCAGATACCAATTTTGAGGAAGGCGAAGGGTCTCCGGATTCACCACCCGACGAGGTCTGCTTCGGAGACATCCTTGAAATTCTTGGACAGAAGGGTGGATGGTCCTCCTAAACCCCTTTCCTGAAGGAATTGGTATTATGGGAGGCTTTTGGGGCAGGGCCCCTCTACTACCTGGGTGTCCGCTCCTGGCCAACGCACTCATCCAGCTGGTGTTTTCGAGTGCCTGGAAGGAACTGGATACATTAGCATCAATTCCTAAATGTGCTGATAAGTTTGTCCTCCAGCTGACAGAGCCTTTTGGTCCAAAGGAATTCCAGTTGTTGTCTTGGTTGTGGCAGCAGCCATCAAGAAGAAGCTGGCTCAGGAAAGCTCCTCTGTCCCCCCCCCCCCCCCGAATAGAGAATCCCGGCCATTGAACAGATTTGGCAAAATAATCTATGCCTTTATCACCTTTGTGCTTTGGGCATTGAACTGCTTATCTCATCTTACTTGGCTACAAACGGACTTCATTAAGGAGCTTTCTAGTTCGGTCCCTGGGTCCATACCTACCAAGGAACAGGAGTCTTTTCTCTAGGCTGGCCACCCTACATTCCCTAGCCAATGCGTTCATGAGGGTACCTCAAGGGTGGCCTGCCATATGGTGCCATGCCTGGATGGGGCTGTGCGATTTTGCCACGCCTTTCAAACAGTCCTTTACTAATGCCCCCTTTGATGGCTCCACTTTGTTTGGGCCCACAGTATATGACACCTTAACTCAGAGTGAGAAAGATGGTAAGACCCTGTCTGCCATCAGTATCGGTTTTTCTACTTCACAATGGACCTTCTCCAGGAAACGGCGTGGAAGTAAGAAAATGTGGTTTCAGAAGTCACAGGGCCCTTTCCAGGACCCTCGGAAAGACAACCCCCCCCCCCCCCCGAGGCAGAGTGGGATATGGTCAAAATGGTAGATGCCACCCATGCAGCCGAGGTTGTCCACAAAATCAAGGGTCACAGGAACCTACTCCAGACAAACCCTTCCAATGATCCTGAACTGTTTCCTGACTGCTGTCCTCTGGAAGCAGTCGGGGGACGTTTCTTTTTGCACCCAAAAGCCTGGGAGACCATCACAAATGACAAGTGGGTGCTAAGGATCATATCCAGAGAATATTGCATTCCCTTTTCCCAAATTCCCAAACAAAACTTTGGCCTCCCCGATGTTCCACCCAGTCAGAGGGAGGATGCAGCCCAAGAAATAAAATAAACAAAAAAAAAAAAAAAAAAAATTACTGCAAAAAAGAGTCATCCAAGATGCACCCCCAATCAAGTCAGATCGAGAGTTTACTCCAGATTCTTTTTGGTACCCAGAAAGATAGGGGACCATCGGCCTGTCTTGGATCTAACCTCTGTGAACAAGCCAGTGAAACACACGAAGTTCAGGATGATCGCGTTTGAATCCATCTTACCTCTTCTAAAGATGGGTGATTGGATGTGCTGTATAGACCTCAAGGATGTGTACTACCATATCAAAATGGACAGGTGCTCTAGGCCTTTTCTACGCTTCAGGCTGGGAGCCAGTCGCTGCCAGTTTTGGGAACTTCCATTTGGTCTCACCCCAGTCACCAGTGTGTTCACCAAATGTCTAGTGGTAGGTTTAGTTCATTTCCGACTGCAAGGCTATCAGAAATTTCCATATCTAGATGATTGGCTCCTGCCCTCCCCAACCAGGCATCTGCTTCTCCAGTCCAGGGATTACTTCTTCAACTTGGGCTCTATGCTGGGATTAACTGCCAACTTGCAAAAGTCACACTTGGATCCAGTTCACTTTATAGATTTCATAGGGGTACATCTAGGTACAAGGATGGCTTATGTTTAGCTTACATCAGACAGGGTGGTGAATCTGAAATCCCACATCAGCCAGATCTTGACTGCTTCAAAACCCCTAGCCTCTCTAGTTCTATGAGCATTAGGCCCCATGGCAGCAACCATAACTCTTGTTCCAATGTCACACTTCCACATGTGAGTTCTTCAATGGACCTTGGTGGTATAGTGGTCTCTCCGCAGGAATCCCTTGAACGTTCCCATCAACCTATCTCGTGTGTGCAAAGGCTCATCTTTGGTGGCTCCATTCTCTGGAGAGCATGCAAGGGTGACCATTCATCCTTCCCTCCCCAGTGCCATGTTGACCACGGACGCCTCCCAGTTTTGGTGGGGGGCATTGTCTTCGCTGGACTGTCTAAGGCATGTGGATGCCCTAGGAGACAGTCGCATATCATTGTTCTCGAGATGAGAGAGGTTCTTCGAGGTTTGCAGGAACTAGACAGTTTTCTTCTTCAGAGGATTATTGCAATCCAGACAGACAATATGTCAGTGGATTGGTACATCAACAAACAGGAAGGAACCAGGTCTTACCCCCATTGTCAAAAAGTAATGAGGGTCTGGCAGTGGGCGATCTCTTCCAACTGTTTTTTGGTATCAAAGCAGATTCCGTGGAATCTAACATTCTGGCCGACAGACTCAGCAGAGTGCTACTGATGCCACATGAGTGGCCCCTGAATCAGTCCATGGCAGATGCGATCTTCCAGAAATAGGGTTATCTTTGCTGCAACCTCTTTGCATCCCCTGTCAGTAACAAATGCAGCAAGTATTTTGCCTTGATCCCTCCTCAGGGGCAGTCCCCTAGAGATGCCCTAGTGTATGCTTGGCCCCTGGTCTACTCTATGCCTTTCCTCCTCTTCCGTTGATTCCCAAGTTCCTTCAGAAAGCTCTCAGGTTGCAAAGCAAAGTGATTCTCTTTGCTTCCTTTTGGCTTAGATAAACCTGGTTCACCCCCGATGAAGTTGGATCTTAGTCCAGATCTACTTTCTCATCCATCGGAGCATCCACATCCCAACATTCAGAACCTGAAATTAACTGCATAGTTTCTCCACTTCCAGTGATGGCTAGATCTCCCAGGCTCTTCCCCAATTCTAGAAATTTTAATTTCTTCCCATAGAGCTTCCACTCGAAAAATTTATAAAAGTAAGTGTAAAAGATTCTCCTTTTGGGCTGAACAGAAACAGATCATTTTACAGCCCAGATTTCAGTAATGCTAGACTTTCTGGCTTCCCTTTTCAAAGATGGTGATAGTTATTCAACAGTCAAAGTTCAACTTGCTGACATTTCCAACTTCCATTTTGGTTTTGCCTGTGTCTTTAACCTCTTCAAAATTGTATAAGGCCTTTCTTAGGGGCACCTTCCTGCTTCGGCCTCCAGTCAAGGACCCTGCACCTCCCTGGGATCTTATGATTCTACAAGACTTAGCCCATCCGATGTTTGAACCCTCGGCCACTGTAGAAATGAAATTTTTCTTCTGGAAAACTTTTTCTGTAGTAGCAATTACCACGGCCAAGAGAGTGTCTGAGCCCCAGGCTCTTTTCAAGAAATTTCCATACTCTGTTTTTTATAAAGACAGATTTACCCTATGTATGAATCCTTCTTTCTTAATCAAGGTGGCTAAAGAGACTAACTTTAATCAATCAATTAATCTTCCAGTATTTTTTCCTCAGTGTCAGAACAAAGGTGAATACATCTTACACATTCTTGATGTTCATAGACAGCTTTGTTTTTACATCCATAGAACCAAATCCTTCAGGAATTGTGATCAGCTGTTTGTTTCCTTTTCGTATGCACAGAAAGGTAAAGCAGTGACCAAAGTTACACTGGCTAGATGGTTGAAAGACTGTATTACATTTATTTGTGCTTCCAAAGGTATTCCTTTACCAGGTCCTGTAAGGGTGCACTCTGTCATGTATGTCTCAAGCTTTTGGGTCTGAGGTTTTTCTTGAGGACATTTGTGCTGCTACTGCTGCTGCTTGGTCAAACCCCATACTTTCATTACGCATTACAAACTGGACATTATATCCGGGAGTAGAAGTGCTTTTGGTTCTGAGGGCCACCTTGGATTATAGTAGCTGGGGACTCTGTCCCACAGGTTACTGCAATGAAGTGGACCACATCAGATAAAGAAGTTATGTTCTTACTGTAACGTCCCATGTGTGTTGTCCATCTTCATTCCATTAACCTTCCTGCCCCCCTTCCCCCATCCAAAAGTTTGTTCGGGAAGCCTAGTAGAAGTTACCCAGGAATTTCATTCCTTTGGTTGAGTTCCTGATGATGTCCTTCAAGGATGCATCTGCAGTCATAACATATGGGTTGTCCTGCCTCAAGCAGCCCTTTGGTCGGCCGGATTCCAAAGTCTGGGTCTGGCCTCGGCTGATGTCGCACTTCACCCGACGTCATAGCTCCTGGGGTATAAAGGCATCAGCCAACGCCATTTTCCTCAGTCTTTCTTGCCGCGCGGTGCCCGAAGCAGAAGCTGTTCGCAAGTGCCGGTCGGTCAGATCCAGAGATTTCAGCTACCGAAGACTTCTAAAAAAGCTAAGTACCCCGTTGGGGACTCTTTCTTGCCTCAGCCGATGTCAGACAAAGTAAATAATTGTTTAACTTGTGGGAAACAAATACCTCATAAGGATTTCCACTCTTACTGCCTTCCTTGCTTAGGCCCAGACCACGACGTATCAGCTTGTTTAGCCTGTGCTTCCTTCAACCGACGGACACTTAGACGTCGGTCGGAGTTTGCAGAAGAGTTTTTTGGTTCCGCTTTTGCATATAAAATGCCGTCGGAGACTCCGACTACACATTTAGCCAAAAAATGCAAGGAAAAGGACCGACACTCGCGGCCCGCGGTTTCGGCTGAAACCACGGTTAGGCCTACCACGAGTGTCTCGGTTTCGGCTGAAACCGAGTCCTCGGTTCTTCCTTCTGCTGAAAGCATGCCTCCGACAACCGAGGCCACAAAGGCCCCGGCTGAGTCGGCTACAGAAATTCCTACCGAAGAAGCAGGTGCACAAGAATTGTCCGACACCATTCCATTGGACATCTCTACTCCTGCACGTGGGGCAGCTAGACCCCCTGCTTCTATGTCTATTAAGGCCTTCTCCAGGGCTAAAGCAGCTAAACTTTCCAAGGCCTTACCAACAAAAGCTTCCTCTCACAGACCTTCCTCAAGTTCCCAGATTCTCAGCCTTGCTGAGTACCTAATATCTCTGATTAGGGGATCCCAACCTCACCCAGACAGGGCCTCACAACCTCCTCCGGAAAAAAGGCCTAGGACTGAACCCCCTGAACCTCTCTCCTCTGACTATTCCTCGGATGGATCAGATTTATCAGACCATCAGGAAGGACCATACTCACCTTATGAGGATTCGGATGCAGAAGACTCAATTCCTTCTGCCTCCCCCCCAGAAGAATTTTCCTTTGGGGAGACTCTACACTCAATGAGGGAACACTTTCAATGGCAGGGTCAGGATTTTTCTGATTCTAGGAAAAGGCTAAGGACTTTTTTACACTTGCCACAGCATAGGCCTTTAGCCATACCACCTGTACTATCAGTTGTTGATGATGCATACAATGATGCCAGTTCTGCCCCTGATTCTCTTCCCCCGGCCCCTGCCAAACCTGACAGATATTGCAGGGTCCCGGATTCTCACTTCCACTTGTATAAGGCCCATGCTGCAGACCCAGAAACTATTTCTCAGGGCCCAAAGGGTGTTGCAGCTGCCACTGCCAAAAACCCCCTACCCTCTGAAAGAGAGTCAAGAGCATTAGAGAGATGGGGTAAAAAGGTTTATACATCTGCTACTCTTTCTGCCAGGGCTTTAAACTGTCAATTTCACATGATACAGTACCAGGAATTTTTGTTAGATCAGCTGAATAAAAAGCTTTCCGCTCCTGAACCTTTAGACCGTAAGTCCCTTCAGGATTTGGTACACAACTCTCAGCAGGTCAGTAATCATTTCTTAAAATGTGGCTATGATGCACTGGAGGCTTCATTTAGATCAGCTATGACTGGAGCAGTGATTCGAAGGCATGCCTGGCTAAAAGAGCAATCCTTGCCAGACCATGTCAAGTCTAAACTCCTAGATGCCCCTATGGAGAAACAAAGTTTATTTGGCTCCCCTGCACAGGAGGTTCTAAAGAAAGTGGAAGAAAAAGCAAAATCTGTGCAAACAGTCAAGGATTTTCTGCAGGTCCAAACTTCGAGGTTCAGCAGAAACTGGCCTTCAAAGAATTGGTCCTTTCCAGACACCTCCAGAGCACAGAGAGGCAGAAATAGACGCCCAAGAGGCAGAGGTCAATCAAGGGGTGCCTACAGGGGTCGTCAGTGGCAACCTGCCAACCAGAGGAGTACCACCACAGCTGCGTCTACAACCACTTCCACAGGACAGACACAATGACTTGGCTCTGATTCCGCCTACCAGGGAACAACTGGAAGCACCCTTGGGCGGAAAGTTAGCTTTATTTTCAAAAAACTGGCATTGCATTACAGGAGACAAATGGACATTGCAAACAATAGACCAAGGCTACAGGTTTCACTTCCACGCTTTACCAAAAAAGAGAGGAATGCCAAACCTTCCACCAAGCCAGAAGTCAGAGGCTCTAAAACAAATCATCAACTTACTAAGGATGAGAGCAATAGAAAGGGTACCATCTATGGAACAAGGCCAAGGATTTTACTCCAGACTATTCCTTGTACCAAGAAAAGAAACGCAATGGAGGCCTATTCTCGACTTGTCCGCACTGAACACATATCTCATTGTACCAAAATTCAAGATGCTGACCCTACAGCACCTTCTTCCCATGTTGGGCAAGGAGTCTTGGCTGGTGACTCTAGATCTCAAGGAGGCATACCTGCACGTCCCTATATGACCAGATTGCAGAAGACACCTCAGATTTCTTGCAGGATCAGAGCATTATCAATTCTCAGCATTGCCCTTTGGCTTATCTACTGCGCCCAGAGTATTCACGAAATGCCTGGTATCAGTAATTGCACATTGCAGGCTTCAGGGAATTCAGATCTACCCATACCTGGACGACTGCCTAATACAAGCGGACAACAAGACAAAAATAATCCACGTCCCTATATGACCAGATTGCAGAAGACACCTCAGATTTCTTGCAGGATCAGAGCATTATCAATTCTCAGCATTGCCCTTTGGCTTATCTACTGCGCCCAGAGTATTCACGAAATGCCTGGTATCAGTAATTGCACATTGCAGGCTTCAGGGAATTCAGATCTACCCATACCTGGACGACTGCCTAATACAAGCGGACAACAAGACAAAAATAATAAAGGATTTGGCCTATGTCATACAACTGTTACAAGCCTTGGGAAACACAGTCAACATACAGAAGTCAAGACTAGTGCCATCCCAAAGGATAACATTTTTGGGTGCAGAACTGGACACAATAACTCAGATGGCTTTTCTCACAGAAGAAAAACAAAAGCAACTCCCAGTCTACTTCATGGCATTGACAAGACAAACTCGGCTTACTGCAAGGAAAGTCCTGCAGGCCCTGGGTTACATGGCATCTTGCATAATCTTGATCCCACATGCCAGGCTGCATATGAGAAAATTACAATGGTACCTAAGGAACGTATGGTCTCAACACAGACACAGTGTAGAAACTATGATACCAATCATTCCATGCCTGAAAAAAGAATTCCTGTGGTGGGCTCAGGCCTGCCAGACCAACAGAGGGTTGCCTTTCCACAAACCACAACCAAGGCAGACCATCACCACGGACGCCTCAGACCTAGGCTGGGGGGCACACATGGAAGACAAGTGTATTCAAGACCAGCTGAATCTACACATAAATCTAAAGGAGATGCTGGCAGTGAAGCATGCAATCGAGGCATTCAAATCATTCCTCCAGCAAGGACACCTGCTGATAAGGACAGACAATACCACAGTCATGTGGTACATCAACAAACAGGGAGGCACGCATTCCTACCCTCTATGCCGGATGGCAGTGGACCTGTGGAACCTAGGCCTGAATCTCAACATTCAACTGCAGGCCAGATTCGTACCAGGAAAAGAGAATTCAATAGCAGACAGCTTAAGCAGAACTACCACGGATGCTCACGAATGGATGCTGCATCCAGACATCTTCAAAAACATAACAAAGAAATGGGGAATGCCAGAGATAGACCTGTTCACCTCCCCACTCAACCACCAACTGAAGAAATTCTGCTCAAGAGAATACCACCCACAAGCCTGGAGGGTGGACTCCCTTTCTTTCAGCTGGAAGGCCCTGACAGTTTATGCCTTTCCACCTCTCCCATTGATGTACAAAGTTCTACTGAAGATCAGAGAGGAACAGCTCCAGACTGGCCAAGGCAGCATTGGTACCCGCTACTGAGAAGCATGTCTCGGACGAACTCATGGCCTCTACCTCTATGGCCTTTGCTTCTAACGCAGAACAACTACAAGACCCTGCATCCAAACTTGAAAACGCTGCAGCTAACTGCCTGGAAAATTGCATAAAACAAAACCAATCTGTTTTATCCCAGAGGGTCAAGGACATTATCCTGGAGGCTCGCAGACCCTCCACAAGAAAAACATTCTCGGCCAAATGGAAGAGATTCCTCATTTGGAGTGCATCAAAGGGAACAAATGTCACACTGGCAAACCTAGCACACATCCTAGAATGCTTAGCAGAACTGTTCCACAATGGCCTGTCCTATTCCATTAAGATTCATGCTTCAGCAATTTCAGCAGAGTACAACATGGATCCTCCTATCTTCTCTCACCCTCTCCTCAGACAATTTTTAAGAGGGATCAAAAATGTAAAACCTCCAAGGAAACCACCTCTGCCTGCATGGGATCTCAATTTTGTGCTGGAAAAATTAACACTTCCCCCTTTTGAACCAGCAGCATCAGCAGACTTACAGTTCTTATCTTGGAAAACTGCTTTCCTTCTAGCAATCACTTCAACAAGAAGGGTATCCGAGTTACAGGCATTAATGGCAGTGCAGCCTTTCCTTATCTTTCACCAGGATAGAGTGTCTCTGAGAACCAATCCTACTTTCATGCCAAAGGTGGTATCCAGGGTATCCTTGAACCAAGCTATTCATTTACCTACGTTCTTCCCTAACCCACAGAACAGGGGAAAAACTATTGCACACCTTGGATGTACACAGACAACTGCGCTACTATCTGGACAGAACTAAAACCAGCAGAAAAACTGACCAGCTTCTGGTAGCATATGCAACAGGAGTGCAAGGAAAAGCAATTTCCAAACAGACAATTTCAAAATGGATAGGAAATTGCATTCGATTCTGCTACTCTTTTCATGGAAAGACAACTCCTGAAAATATCAGGCCTCACTCCACAAGAGCCACAGCCACCACTACAGCTTTCCTACGAGGAGTGGCTACCAAAGACATTTTAGAAGCTGCTACTTGGAGCTCCGTGCATACATTTGCCAAGCATTACAATCTCCCTTTATACTCCAGATCCCGAGCAGGTTTTGCAACTGCAGTTTTACAGGGGATCTTAACTACACCATCATTATCTTAGTGCCTCCTCCCCCAGTTTGGCTATGGTATTCTACCCATATGTTATGACTGCAGATGCATCCTTGAAGGACATAGTACAGTTTTGTACCTACCATAAATGTAGATGTCCGATAGGTATGCATCTGCAGTCAGGATTACCCACCCTCCTTCCCCTCTGTGGTATTCCTAGGGTACTTACCCCTCTTTTAGCTAGCTGGGGGTATCTATTATGGTGTATTTGTTTGTATGTATATATGTACATATATATTCTGCTTTCTACTGTTTGGAATTTTCTACATTTATCCAAATTTAGCCTTCCTAGAGGGCACCTGGCATCTGGGGCAAGAAACACTGAGGAAAATGGCGTCGGCTGATGCCTTTATACCCCAGGAGCTATGACTTCGGGTGAAGTGCGACATCAGCCGAGGCCAGACCCAGACTTTGGAATCCGGCCGACCGAAGGGCTGCCTGAGGCAGGACAACCCATATGTTATGACTGCAGATGCATACCTATCGGACATCTACATTTATGGTAGGTACAAAACTGTACTTTCTTTCTTGTACGATATCTGTTAGTACATTTGACCTTCATTCTATTGTATTATAGTTAATGGTTATTGAATGCTATGTTCTTGTTGGCAAACTAGATCTGAGGTACTGTGGGGGAGTGGTGCATTATGGATAGGTAGGAGGAGCTCAAGTCAGGAATCTCAAGCTGAAAGAAGACGTCTGATCAGTTCCGAGCTTCGTAACCTTATCGTACAGGTTAATGGAATGAAGTTGGGACAACACAGATGAAACGTTATGGTAAGAACATAACTTCTTTTTAATTCCAACAGTGCTATTTCTGATAAAGATGGGAAGATGAGTGATAAGTATGTGGTAAAAAGTGTAAAATTCTGCAACTTTGATTTTCAGAATTTTGAAGTGTCAGGTTCTTATGTTAAGGTTTGTCCTGACTAATTGTGAAACTATGTGGAATGCTTTGTCTGCAGTTTCCTCTTGTGATGAAAAATCTGCTTTGAATAATTTTATTTATTTGACATTTGTTAACTGGGTTAGTCTGACTGGGCAAAAAGCCCTTTTTCAGTAGAGACCCGAGGAGAAAATCTCCAACAAATAACAAATATATAAAAAAAAAACTTGTGCAGATATGTCAACAAAAAGATAGAAAACTTATTTTTCTATTCTTATAACGTATTTATTCTATTGTTCACATCTGTACTCTTGTATTCAGTGAGCATATGTCTCTGTTGACACTTCTTAAAGGACTATGGCCACTGGTACTGTTTTCAGGTGATTTGCATGGCTGCATTCTAGGGACCTCCCAGGTGATGTTAAAATGAGATTTTAAATTCTCCTTTGCTTAGAGATTTAGTTTTTACCCCCCACCCCATACCACTTCAGAGGAGATCAAATAGTGTGACAAAAGGGGTAAATTGATACAGGGAATCTGTAAGATTTTTTCATTCCTCCTTTTCCTAGATATTCTCGAACTCTTTATCCTATTTTGGTAAGAAACTAAATGAACAGTCTGAACAAAATGCAGGTAAAAAGACATTTAAGAAGAAATGTTTAGGAGATTCCAAGAAGAATTCTAGAAACTCACAAAACCAAGGACAGTCCAATAAGTCAGAATGAGTATTTAACTGACTTTGCTCCCCCTCCCACACTGACTCTGCCTTTTGTCTTCCAGAAAGTGTAAATTTCCACTTTTCTCTTCGCAGCTGATCATTTCAGACAAATGGGATCTGGAGATCTAACAAGGTTACAGATGGCAATAAGAGGAAATTCCTTTTTTCCAGGGGGTAATTCCTCATCCTCCAGACCAATTCACTTGTTCTTCATCACATAATGTCCCAGGGAGTGATAGAACCAGATCCCCTTTCCCAGGTGGGAAAGGAGTTTTATTCAAAGATGTTTTTAGTGCCAAAAAAATAAAATGCTCTGAGATCAGTTATTTTTCTAACACCCTTATTAAATTATCACTGAAGACACAGGTAAACATTTATTACCAGAACAGAAAGTAAACTATTTTAACATTTTACCAAATACAACATGCATCATATATATTTTTTCTTTGCTACTATCATCAGTCCAACTTGGAAAAAATGCTAAATTCCAGCCTTCATTTAAACCTTTTTCCCCTCCTCCAAAACATTATTATGCATGTATAGTTCCCACAGTTTCCGTTTATGTCTGTGTAATTTGCACCTTGCCTTTCTTAAAGATTCCTGTTCCAGTTCTTTTACCTCTTTTATAATAAGCAGTGCGTCAAATACAGTCAGTGTAGACTTTGATTCCCGTTCTCGTAATTGCTTTTTTTTGGTAGTCGAGTAAACTTAACAAGGCCTTAGTATGTCTAGGCAATTCAGATCCTGTATCTCAGCTCAGAAGAATCATTTCTGTACTTACAGCCATTTGCTCAGCCAATATTTCTGATATAGTACTGTGTAGGAAATTTTCATAACCTGCCACCTCATTACACTCCCAAAATATATGTTCCCAATTGCCTCTTTCTTTTCCTTCACATTTAACAACATTTGCTGTCTATCTGAGGAAAAATTCTTTGAAGTCTGCTTTGGGTATAATAAAAAACTATGCAAACACTTTCAAGCAAAGCTCTTAAACCTTCGGAACTTGGTTGCATACTTGAGAGCCATACACACTTCTTCCCATTGCTTTCTTGTAAATTGCTTTTCCGGTCTCTCTTCTCAATCTTTTCTAACCTTCTCTGATTCTTATAGCTGTCATATAGAATGTTATATGCCCTACTAATTAGCCCTTTTTTAACAGCTGCTTCTGTTCTAGATTCAGCTAAAAAGTCTACCATAGTAGATCTTTCACTTAAAATTCCACTATCCGTTTCTTTTTGACCCTACTCAGAGATCAAGCCCTAGTAGGGAGTCCAAATGTCTTCTTGACCTCATCCCACTTTACCTTTCCTGCCTGAGTTATTTACTCTCAATGCCTTGGCTTCTTTGACAGGCATCTACAGTAAATTCCAGCCCCCTCTTGCCTATTTTCTGTACCCCTACTTGAACTCATCTCTATTGGCAATATCGCCTTTCTCTATTCTCTTATTGGCTTAGTTCTTGGAATAATTTTTGCTACTTTATGAATATAATATTCTGTATGGTTGTTGTTCTCTTTAAGGATATGCATCCAAAATCCCATTCACTCTCTCCTTCTTGAACTTCCCCCTTACGTCATCATCATCCCTTTCCACTCTGAAGTGTAACCTTCTACTTGTGCTATGTTTGTGAGGCTTAACTGTGTATCTCTGAAATATCCATTCAAATCAAGTAAACCTAAACCACCATGTTCTGTTGTGTGGAAAAACTAATCCCCCCTCAACTCTTGCCCTCCTTCCTTCCCATATAAATTTCCTTTATTCTTTATTAATTATCGTCAACAACTTCTACTTGAATTGATAAAAGTATGTCTACAAAACTAAAGGGACAAAAACATTTTCACTGCTTGTAGCTAGCTGTCAATACCCACAAGTAAGGCTTTCCAGTTTCTCAGTTTTTGTATTATATTTTGTTTAGTCTCTTTCCACATATTCTTAGTTGCCATAACAGAAGCCTTTTAATCCATACTCCTAAATACTTCATCTTACGTCCCCGTAAATATGGGTATTGCTGAACCAATTTGTGGGTTGGCACATAATTTACTACTGACCTTTCTTTTATTTTCATTACTTTTATATCCTCAAAAGACATGAAACTGTCTCAAAATGTTCCAGAACAATGAAATGTCCTTTTCTGGATTTATCTGATACAAAAAGCAAATAAAGCCAACTTTTCTTGATTACTGCACCAAGTATATCCTTGTATGTCTGAGTCCCTTATTTTATTTACTAATGGCTGTAAAGTGTAAAGCAAATAAAGTAGAAAGAGGACATACCTGCTTGGTTCCTCTGTTCAAACAGAACTTATCAGAGAGGAAGCCACCCACTTTGATTTTTGCCTCCAATCCCTCATATATCCTCCTAATTAACCTTATAATTTTGTCAGAGAATTCAAATACTTACATTGCCCATCTTATAAAAATCCCAGTTTATCCTCTCAAATGGTTTCTCTTCAAGACTCGCCCAGCAACAGAGGTATTTTCCACATTCTGTTTCCCTCTGGATCATCATTATTCTATTAATGTCATATGTTTACCTTCCCTCCTACAAACCATGCTGAATCCGTAACTGTCAATTTTGGCAATACCTTTGCCATTCTTCTAGCTAATTTAGGCATATAAAATTTATAATCACGGTTTAAAATTGAAATGGAAGAATATTTGACTAACCATTCAGATAAATTGATGAAACTGAGAAGAAAAGTTGGTTGAATATGAGGTTTAGAAGGACACCAAAAGGGGGAAGCCAAGTGAAAGTAAAACCATATTTGTTAATATTTGTGTAAAACATTTCATGATGTAAACTGCATGTTATATCCAGTAAAGCAGTTTTTGTAGTGTGTATTTAAATGTATGTTAAAAGTGAGGGGAGCGTTTTCAGTGACTGTTGTATGTGTCAGATATTAAAGTAAACCAGTATTTTTTAGTTGTAAAAATATAGGTTGCACAGCATTAAGGAGAGAGAAAAAAAAAGGCTGGCCCAAAAGGATGTTTAATGTTCATATGCTGTGATCTTGGGCTGCTGTGGTGGGGATGGTGGATACAAATTGCTTGTTTATGTTATATGTAGAATTAGGATATTTTTTTTCTTTTTATTTTACAGGGGTGAAGTCTAGATTACAACCTATTGCTTAAGCTGTAAACAGTTGTTTTTGTAAGCATGTAGGCTTTAAAATCAAGACAAAATGATGAAAGATATGAACATTCTAAGACCACTGCAAATATGTTAGCATGTTTGTTTTCCACTGGCAAATGTATTCAGTGGTGTTGAGATGTCTGTAGCTGAGGGTGGTAGGGCATTCTTTTTTGACTGAAATTTACAAAGACTCATTGCTGAGTACAAGCTATCTGCAGATGCAAGCAGTTAATCTTGAAAATTCTGATTATTCTTTGCTAGGGGAAATGCAAAATTTGAATGTACAGTTGCAAGTATTTCAGTGAAAAAATGAAATTTGACATTATGGGAAATGAATAAGATTAGCAGCCTTAAAATCTTAATGCAGTTAATAGAACAGTGTACAGTTTAGTTTTATTTAATGATTGCCAGGGCACTTTTTCTTACGTCTAAAAGTTAATGTTTTCTGAAAGCATACAAGCTGATTTTCATATCTGAGAGGGAAAGAGAGCTAAGAAAAGAACAGACAGCAGTCAGTGTTAGTTGGAGCACATGCTGTAGCTTGTGCTTTAGTATGAGCAACCTTAATGTTAGGTTAGATAATGCCTGAATGTACAGCCATCAAGTTGGGGCAGTTGTACTTCTGGAGGATTAAACTTCATATTTTGAAGATGTACATAGTTTTGTGTGGTTGTTCCAAGTTAGTAGGGGATGAGGGTGTTTGAAAACAAAGTCTTGAAAATGTGAGATAGGATAAAATGAAGATTTTAAGAAACAACTATACAAAAGATCAGCTAGCCAAACATTAATAAATGCATGTAACACAAAAACTGGAAATTCACATAAAATAAAACATAACTGTCCTGTATAACAGATGGGAACAGTAACTTTTTGTCATGATGGCTTTGTCCATATGATCCTGGAACTTAAATGACCTTACAGGAATAGATAAAAAGGAAACAATATAGAATTATATTGATAAATGCGGAGCGCAAATAGCAGTGCCGCAGGAGATGCATTTGGAAAGAAATGAGCATGTGAGTTTGACAAAGATGGGTTTTCAGAATAGATGTTCAGCAAAAAATCAGGGACCGAGGAAAAGGGGAGTAATTATATTAATTGCTAGAGGGGCTCAAGTAGTGATAGATGAGGGAGGAAAAAAGACGAAAAACGAAATTGATAGATTTGTGGTAGTAAGAGGCTGTTGGCAAAGGAGGTGGATTACAATGGCATATACATATATTCCACCAAAAACTGCTATTGTGGAGCCTAAGAAAATGTTGAGAGAATTAATCAGATTTCAGTGGGGAATATGTGAATTCAATAGTAGGAACTCAGACAGAATTTACATATTATTCCCCAAGGTGCAATAACTGGGCCAGTCTAGAAAGAAATTATATTTCACAGGAATATGTGCATTTAATTGAAAGCTTCAATACACATCCAATAACTATTTTTGAGCATGCACCAATAAAAAAAACTAAGATAAAAATGTAGAGTAATGAGTTAAAATTAGACAATGGCACTTCCCAACTACCCATTAAAAAGAGAGGATTTCAAGGGATTGAGTGGAAATTATTCGAGAGTTATTAAGGAAAATAGAAATATCTTCAGAAGATACAGCTAGTGATTGGAATAAAATGAAAATGGAGTTTAGAAATAAAAGAGGAAGGGAAATGGTTAAGAAGTAATAGAAATTGCGTAGAGTAGCTAACAAAGGTTAAAGTATTATAAAATAAGGGGAGTCATTCAGAATAAGAGGAGGGGCAAATGCAGAGTACTAAAGAGAAAATAAGGGAGTATTTGGATAATATGCATGAGTTTAGAAAGATTATAGTTAAGCAACTGTTTTTGTTAACTCCAAAGCACAGAAACTTAGTGCACCGACTTGGGCAACAGAAAGTTGACAATGTTGTCGCCAAACTTTGGGGACTTATAACAAGAAAAATAACCAGAGATCCTGTTGAGGTCTTAAGAGATATTTTAGAAATTTTATGAAAAATTGTATAAAGCAAAGAAATGTGTAAATTAAGAAAGAGTATACATGGAACTGTTTATGGAAGACTTAATTATGCCAAGGTTAACAGTAGACAAGCCTCAGCAACTAAGATTTACGATAGGAAGTGACGAGGCAAAAAGTGATGAGGCAAAACAGAGATGTGTAATCGATCTTCAGGAAAGTCTCCAGGAAGAGATGGTATTCCTGTGGAAGTTTGGAAATGAGGAGGGTAGAAATTGATAAAGATTTGGAAGATTTTCTTTAACAGTATTTTAAAAGGAGTTGAAGCACCAGCATCTTGCAAGAAAGCTATGGTGACTGTGTTGCCTAAAGATAGCAAATACTCTTCAAACCCAGCTTCATAGCTTAAACCCATTTCAAGTTTCAACCATGATTATAAAGTACTTGTGTCTATACTAGCTAAAATAATGGCAAAGTCATTTCCAAAATTGTTAGATATGGATCTGTGTGGTTTTGTGCAGGGAGGTAAACATTTGACAATAATAGAACAATGATGATCCAGAGGGAAGCAGAATATAAGAAAATACCTCTCCTGTTAGTCTTGATGCAGAGAAAAATCTTGACAAAGTAAGCATGGATTTTATGAGTAGGGTACAGGAAGCATTTGCATTCCCAGATAGAATAATAAGGTTAATTAGAAGAATATATGAGGGATCAGATGCAAGAAATAAAGTGGGAGATTCCTGTCATATAAACTGTGATTGATCCAAGGAACCAGCCAGGGATGTCCTCTTTCCCCTGTGTTTGCATTATGTTTAGAGTTATTGGCAAAGAAAAGAAGGGACTCGGACATACGCGGATGTAATTGGTATGGTAATCAAGAAAATTTGGCTTTATTTGCAGATGATATTATTTTGTACCTGATAAATCCAGAAAATGACATGTCAGTGTTGTGGAACATTTTGAGAGAGTTTCAAGTCTTTTTAGGTTGTAAAATTAATGAAGATAAAACAGAGTCGTTAGATGCAAAGTATGCATCCACCCATGAATTGGTTCAGCAGTACCAATACCTGTATGGATATGATAAGATGAATTATTTAGGAGTATGGATTAAAAAGGCTTTTGATGTGGCAGTTTAGGATGTATGGAAAGATTAAAGAAAGGGTAATACAAAAATTGAGAAGGTGGAAACTCTTATTTATGGATAGTAAGATACATGCAGTGAAAAAGTTTTTAGTCCCTTTAGTCATGTATATGGATAAGACATACTTTTAGCAACCCAAGGAAAAGTTGTGGACAATAATAAAGAATTTAAGGAATTTATCTGGGAGTGAAAGGGGGCAGGAGTTAAGTGGGATAAGTTGATCGATCCAGTAGACCAAGGTGGTTTAAGTTTACCTGATTTGAAGTGATATTTTAGCACTACAAAGTTAAGGCTCATATATACGACACAAGCAGAAGATTATAATTCAAAGTGGAAAGGGATGATGATGAAGTAAGGGGGAAGTTCAAGAAATATAGAGTTGGATTTTGAATGCAGGTTAAGGCGAATAATAACTATCCAGAATATTATATCCATAAAGTAGCAGAAAATATTCTAAGAACTAAGCAAATACAAGAATGGAGAAAGGAGATGCTGCCAATAGGGGATTACTGCAAGTAGGGGTACAGAAAGTAGGCAAGAAGGGGCTGGAGTTTACTGGAGAAACCTGGCAAAAGAACAGAGGTATTTGGAGCAAATAACTCGAGCAGGAAAGATAATAGATTGGGATGAGACCAAGAAGACATTTGAATTGCATGTTACTTACCTTCCCTACCAGGGGGTGATCTCCAAGTACAGGCAAAGAGAAAAGGATAGGGGGATTTTAAGAGAAAGTCCAGCTATAGTAGACTTTTTAGTTGAATCTAGAGCAGAAGCAGCTGTTAAAAACGGGATAATTAGAATGGCAAAAAAATTGCACGATAACTATAATAATCAGAGAAGGTTAGAAAAGATTGGGAATAGAGACTGGAAAAGCAATTTACAAGAAAAACAATGGGAAGCTGTGTGTGTCTCCCAGGTATACAACTAAGTCCAGAAGGTTTAGAATCTTTGCTTGGAAGTTTTTGCATAGGTATTTGTACCCCCAAGCAGACTTCAGAGTTTTTCCTCAAGTAGATAGCAAATGTTGGAAGGGTGATGGAGAAGAAAGAAGCAACTGGAGATGTATGTTTTGGGAGTGTAATGAGTTGGCAGATTTAAAAAAATTCCGTACTCTATCAAAAATATTGGATAAGCAAATAAATGTAATTAAGTAAATGATTCTTTTGAGCTGGGATACAAGATCTGAATTGCCTAGACATAGTAAGGTCATGTTACATTCAGTTCTGTGGCCGCAAAAAAACAAACAAAAAAAAAAAAAAACAGAAAATGGAAATCAGAGTCTTCACCAACTGTATTTGAGGTGTTGAGTATCATAAAAGAGATAAAAGAACAGGAAGAGGGGCCTTTATGAAAGGGAAGGAGCCAATTACCTAGAAGTAAATGGAAATTATGGGAACACTGCATGTATAATAATGTTCAGGAGGAGAAGGAGTGAGGTTTAAAGAAAGGTGAGAATTCAGCAGTTTTTTGTAATGTTGGACTGATGATAGTAGTAAAGAAAATATATGCGATGTATATTGTATTTAAATTGAAAAATGTTAACATTTTTTTTCTGTTAATGCATGTTTGTGTATAATTTAAGTGCTAATTTAATAAAGGTGTTTAATAAAAAAAATAAAAATAAAATGAAATGGGTCTGTATTCAGCTGGGTGTGAAGGGTCTTTGCCATCTTTAGGTAATACAGTCACTACAACTTTCTTCCAAGATGTTGGTGCTTCCCCTGTCTTTATAATGTATGCTAATTTCCAAACTTTCAGAGGAATACTGCCTGTTCCTGGTGACTGTGCTGAAGGTTGATTGTATATCACTGTTTTATCTCATCACCTCGTATCTTAACTGTTAGTTGTTGAGCCTTGTCTGCCTCTAACCCTGGCATGATTAAGTCTCCCATAAATGTTTCCATTTGTACTTTCATGATTTCCACATTTCTCTGCTTTATACAAATTTTCATAAAATGTCTGGAATGTCTCTAGAACCTCTACAGGATCTCTAGTTACTTTTCTCTTTATAGGTTCCATAAGCTTATAGACCAGTTATTGATCTTTCTTCAACCTGTCCGTGATGGTGCCAAAATTCAAAATCAATTTCACTTCACAATATGTTACCTTTTCTTCCTCATCCAGGTTTCGTGGTAACACTAGATTTAAAAGATGCTTATCATAACATCTGTATTCATCCAGACTGCAGGCATTTCTTAAGTTTTTTTCTGTCTGCATCACGTTACGAGTTTTGTGCCTTGCCGTTTAGACTATCCACTGAACCAAGCGGTTCTTAAAGTGTCTTGTTCCAGCTGTAACTCATTGCATGCTACTGGGTATCTAAATTTTTGCATATTTAGACAGCTTACTTATCTTTGCAGATTCTGTTTCAAAGTTTCAGGAATCTCCCTCTTGGGTGAGAGATCCTGAAGCTAAGATTCCAAGAGGATAAAATGTCTCTCTCTGACTGCTTTTCACAAGATTGTGTTTGTGGAATGTCAACTAGATGTCACAGTTCAAAGAGCTTTTCTTCCAAAGGAAGAAATACATATTTATCTTGATGTATTTTTAGGATTTTCCACAGACTTCTGTCACTTGTCACAGAATACCTCAAGATTTTGGGACTCATGGCTTCTGTGATTCTCGTGATACCCCTGGCAAGACTCCACATGAGAAAGATACAGTAGTATCTGAAGTCTCTTTGGTCCCAGCACCAACACCTTTTGTCTTTTCAAATCCCAGTGTTGGAGTTTAAAGAAATCACTTGGTGGAGAACAGATATCCCTAATCCGGTTCTCCCTTCTCCCTCCATATTCCAAAACAGTCATTTATCACGGATGCCCCATGCTTTGCTTGGGGAACATTTTCAGGAGGGATAAAAATGCAAGATGTGTGGGACACCAAGGACCAATGCAAGCACATAAATGTAAAAGAGGTGCTTGCCCTGATTAAGGAACTTAATTCTTCAAACCATTTTTGGTCCCCTGGACCTCTTCAGGTTGCTACGGACAATACCACAGTTTGTGATACATCAACAGGCAAGAGAGAACCAGGACGTACCCCCCCCCCCTTTGTAGGCTAGCCACATTAGCTTAGTATATAGCTTCAGCACAGTCTCAGTCTATAGGCATCTTAATTCTGTCCGAGCATAACTGTGCAGCAGACAAGCTAAGCAGGACACAAGCATACCATCGCATAAGGAAACTAGGTCAGGGAATCTTCCAACATTTGATCCATCTCTGGAGCGTTCCTCATGTAGACCTTTTACCTCCTCTCTGAAAAATCAGGTGGCAAGATTCTGCCTCAGGGCTTTTTCTTGGACAGGGATGTTCCAGTATGCTTTTCCATCCTTTCCATATCCAAGGTACTTAAGGAGATTCAGAAGGAATCTCCTAAGGTCATTGTGGTGACTCCCTTCTGGCCCAGGCAAGAGTGGATGTTCTTCATGTTTCACTGTTGCAGTCATAACTGATGGGATTTCCTGCTGTGAAAGCCCTTGGCCAGTCTGACTATTGGAGAATTTTCTCCTCCTCCTCCTGAAGCCGGCAGACACGTTGACCAACTTCATGACATCTAAGTATTAAAGGAGTCAGCTGGTGGCATAACCTTGGTTCTTTCTTGTTATCAAAGCCTGAAGCAGAGTGCTAATCAGTGCATCAGTCATTCCTCACCAGAGAAAGAAGACATCTTAAGTGAAGTTCCTGTTGGTCAGCTTTTCATATATTTCCTGACTAATGTCAGAGAAAGTTAATATATGTCTCCACTGTGGCAAGCAGATTCCACATAAGGACTTTCACTTTTTTGTCTTTTCTATTTGTTGGACAGGAATGTCCCTGTATACTTTCTCACCCTTTTCAATAAGATCATGGGTACTTCTAAAGATTCAAAAGGAATCCTCCAGGATCATTGTAGTGACTCTCCTCTGATCCAGGCAGCAGTGATTCTTCCTTCTTTTGGACATGGCCAGGGGCAGTTACCACAGGCTTCCTCACAGACTGTATTTACTCACACAAGAACAAGGGTGTTTGATGCACCCTGACACCAGTTAACTCCATTTGATTGCCTGGATGATGATAGTCTTAATTCTTTTTAGGCAACTCTTTACTGAAGATGTGCAGAAGGTACTAATGGAGGCAAGAAAACCTGCTACTAGAAAGGCATATATTAGGAAATAGAAATGGTTTTATAATAAGTGCTAACAACATAAGCAGCAACCATTATAGGCTAGTTTTTCTTTGGTTTTATAATATTTGTGAGTTACTATCCTATGACCTTTCTTACTCCTCTGTCAGGGTTAATTTATTGGCCATTTCAGCATGTCTTCCCATGGATCCTCCTCTTTTAATGCAGGCTCATGTCAAAATGTATTTGAAAGTTTTGCATAAGAGCCCTCCAAGAAAACATGTGGCCCCTCTTCTAATTTTGTGTTAGAGAAGCTAACACTTGCTCCATCTGAGCCAGCTAAGCTGGCTGACATGAGGTACTTAATATGGGTAACAATTTTACTGATTGCTCTGACCTCTGCAAGAGAAATGTCTCAGTTGCAAGCTGTTATGGTGAGTCAACCCTTTCTCGTTTTCCATAGGGACATAGTTTCTTTGAGAACAATTCCTTCTTTTATGCCTAAAGTGGTATCGGAGTTTACTTTAAGCCTAACTATCCATCTCCCCATTTTCTTTTCATGAACCCAAAAATGAGATAAAGGATGCTTCATATCTTGGATGTTCACAGACAACTCTGGTACTATCTTGACAGAGCTAAATCTTTCAGATCAGTTTGTTTGCTTCTTGTGAAGGTAAGAAGGGCCAACCTGTGTCAGTACAGACCTTCTACAAATGGTCGTCTAAGGCTGTTAACTTTTGGCATACTCACGACAACAGAACTGTTCTAGGCAGGGCCTTGGCTTCATCTATTGCTTTTTGGAAAGGGATGGGTTCAACCAGCAAATTGGTCCTCTGTACATACTTTTACAAATCACTATAAGCCTGATTCTTTCTCTTGGTCTAAATCAGGCTTTGCAAGGACCATTCTCCAGAGGCTCCTAGACTCTTTTGTTTCCACCTTCCAATTGTAGCAGACTAGAGTATCTCTCCATATATCAATAAATCCGAAGGAGAGCACGTGTCCTTGCAGCTTAGAAAATCCAAACTTGTAAAATCAATAGCCCACATAATGAAACAACCTCAGGCAGCTACTGGGACCTCTTTAAATACTATAAGTCATCCACTTAACATATGAAGTCAGTATAAATCACAATCGGTGAAACTAAAAAAAACTCATAGGGTTAAGCACTTTCGTCTGTAATCCCAATAGAATTTCATTAGAACCCAGAATAACCTAAAGCATGGGTTTATATTAAAAGTTAACTTAAGTCATGTGCTTGATGAAGGCCATCTTAAAGACTTGAGTGGATTGAGCTGATCTTTTCTCTTGCATTTTTTCTCCTTCCCCTGTCCATGTGTTGGTACTGGCGGTGTCAGAGCCAGTGCAGC
The DNA here is from genome assembly GCF_019279795.1 of Protopterus annectens. Classification (NCBI taxonomy): domain Eukaryota; kingdom Metazoa; phylum Chordata; order Ceratodontiformes; family Protopteridae; genus Protopterus; species Protopterus annectens. The sequence continues at coordinate 484,578,648 of NC_056746.1, forward strand.
ATCTGGAACCTGTTCCCCCAGTGTCAATGGAGCCTCCTGCTTCAGTCTTAGGAATCTTGTATCCAGTGAATTTGACCCTCTGTGTCAAATGTGTCTCAAGACTGATATCTCAATACCAGTTCTTTGACATCATCTTCAACGGCATCCTGTGTGGTTCTGTCTTTTATGTCCGAGTCCTTGACTGTTAAGGTTTCTGCACTGATCCCCCTTTAAGACACTCTTGTTTGTCATTCTATGGTGTACATTCAGTGCTGCTTATATCTTCATCAGTGGGGAGAAGATGGCCTCAGATGTAAGTGGAGGTTCTTCATCTCTGACAGATCTGAGGTCTGCTTTTGAAGTTTATGGAGAGGATGACAGCTTCTCCTCTGAGAGTACTGGTACAGACTTTATTGGTGTTGGATTCACCTGTAGGCACACATCATTCTATCCCCTTCTTCATTTGTCCCAAGGTCAGAGCCAATAGGGATATCCTAAAGAAATCTGCTTATTTGCTGATAGAGTTCTATAAAGAGTCAGATTCTCCCCCTCTATCCCGAGAAAGAGCACATGTAAAAGGAGATTTGACTCCCCTGCATAGACCGTCACTGAAGGCACTGATTCTGATGATTGAGAGTGTTCCCTGTCCCCAGAGAAGATGACACATTTGTTGAGATCCTTGAATTAATGTCCATCCACCCAACAAGGAGTATAGGGCTTTGAACAGAATGGGGAAGTGGGTGCACTGTTCTGCTACCTTTACTCTCAAGTCCTTGAACTATGCTACTCACAAGAACTGAGAAGAATTGTAGTGGAGTAGGCTTTAGCCTTTTTGAAGATTCCCCACCCCCCACTAGACTTGAGAAAGCAATTGAAGACCGATTTGGGCACTCCACTGAATATAAGCAGTCTCTTCATGTGGCTCATGCATATAGCAGGTGATGAAACTGTTTGTGAACAATTTTAAAGCATCCTTTACAAATGCCCTGCATGATGGCTTAACTTTATTTGGTCAAATCAGATGGCCAGCACCAAAGTGTCAAAAGCATACAAATGTTTTATTAGTTGGCTCATAGCATCATACCGGTTTCGGCATCATTGTCTTCTTCATTGATGAATAACACAACAACAAAATCAACACATAACCATTTATACAGAGAAACCCTTCCACCTTCCTGTTAAGTCACTTGCTATAATCTTCCAATAAATAATATTTTATATGTGATCATCAAGTCCAGGGGGAAAAAGCCCCCAAATTTAGTAATCCAGTATTTCTCCTTTTTGTTTAGAATGGAGTGCCAGCCAAGCTTATTACTTCTATGACCCGGAATTTGGTCAATAATAGTAAAATAAAATTTGGCAGTGCTATGGGAGATGCATTGTCTGTATAGAGGCATTTGTCATTTTTTTGTTACGTATATCACTTAGATGTTCAGACATGCGAATTTGTAGGGGACGAGAAGTTTGTCCTTTATAGAAAGCTAAATAGGTGCAGGAAGCCAAATATATTACCCGATCACTTCCACAGTTGGCAAAAAGCTTAATGTCAAAGACTTGACTGGTGTTTTTACTGGAGAACTGTTTAGACTTGTGCATTTGCTTACACAAGGTACAGTGTCCACATGAAAATGAGGCTAACAATTTATCCCCAGTGATAGTCATTTGATGACTGGTAGCGCCCCTTGTGCAATCATGTTTAAAATGTGAAAAATAAGATCCCAGAGTTTTACCTGTCCAAAACGAATATTTACATTTAGGACCAAGGATCTGATACAATTCCTCATTGGCCATCAGCATATTCCAGTTTTTAGATACCACATCCTTTTTCAAATTGATGTTCTGCCATAAGTTGTAACAAATCTGATCATCTCTGAATTATTGTCCTGTGTTTTGTTTTTATATTCCAACAAATGTATTCTCTCTTGTTTGGAAGCCCAATTACTGGCAGACTGGCTATCCTATTTATAATCCCTAATATCAAACCTGTGAATCACGTCCTGCTGAAATGAAGCTTAGATCTCCTGTGTTGAACATATCCTTTTGATGCGCAAAAACTGAGATTTGGGTATATTTCAGATGATATGTTGTGGATGTAGACTAGAGGCATATGACAGGTTGCTGTACTGGGGATACTTTCTAAACACCTGAGTTCTAAGTGTGTCATCTGGATTCCTTATGATCGTAACATCCAGGAAGTTAATTTGTTGGACTTCACAATTCAATGTGAATTCTATAACCCACTTGTTATCATTTAAGTATTGTACAAACTCTAACAGATATTGTCTATCCACTCGCCGTACCAGCCAACAGTCATCTAAAGATCTCCTCCGAATATCCATTTCATTCAGGTAATTGATGTGGATATCGTTATATATTAGATGTTCTTCAAGGTATCCCATAAACAGGTCAGCATAGATGGGGGCAAATGATGCCCCTATCATAGGTAGGTACTAGGCTATCGGCCCAAGGGCCTACGTAAGCCTAGCCAACAAGGTTCCCTGGCTTACGCCACCCAAGAAAGTTATTTTCCTGTGCCACTGTCGAGCCGAGACACAGAAGTGATCCCCAGGGTGTATTTCCTATTTCCCATCCACTCATCAAGATTTTTCTTGAAGAGTGCTAATGAAGAACTTTGCTTGACATAGATGGGTAGCCTGTTCCAGAGTATGGGAAGTCTCTGGGACAGCAATCTATCCCTCCAGTATGTCCTGTTTATTGTGGTGACAAGGTTTAGGTCCCTAGAGAGTGTAGCTGGGAGGGATTGGGATTTCTTTAGGTGTAGCATGTCCCAACAGCTCTGGGTTTGACATAGCTTTATATATTAGGCAGAGCTTTATATGTTAGGCAGAGATCACCTCGGAGTAGGTGATATGCTACGAAGTAAAGCTGGAGTTTTTTTGAGGCGGTAAGTGTAGGGCATTTGTTTGAGGCCAGTAATTCTCTTTGTGAGGTACTTCTGTGGCCTTTCCAGCTGCTGCAGATGTCTTGTGAGGTACATTCCAAAAGGGGCGTTGTACTCTATAATGTACCTTGTGTCTGCCAGTAAATTTCTCCTTGAAAATAAAAAACATTTTTAGATAGGACGTGTTCGGCCATGCATATCAGAAGTGTATTAAAGCCTGCTGGCTATATATTGACTCCCTCTAACCAATAATGAAGCACCTGTAAGCCTGCCCAATGGGGGATATTGGTATAGAGAGCCTTCACATCCATTGTGGAAAGTAGCCATGTTTGTTCCAATTGTGTATCTGATATAATTTTCAAAAATGGGTTGTATCTTGTATCCTAGCTCTTATTAGATTCAACAACAGCTTCAAGTATTGTGTCAGAAATGCAGATGGCTCCGTCAAAGAGCCAATACCTGAAACAATAGGCCTGGCCGGAGGTTTGTCCAGGCTTTTGTGTATTTTAGGCAGTAAATACAGAATCTGTTTCTGTGGGTCCCTCATCATCAGGTGTTGCATGACTGTCTCCTTAACTCCTTCTTCTACTGCATGTTTGAGAAACAAATCAATATCCCTCTTGAAATTGGGTGTGGGGTCAATAGGCATATGCATATAATGTTGAGGGTTAGACAGTTGTCTATTTCCCTCAGCCAGATAATAATCCATATTCATAATGACCACTGCCCCACCCTTGTCAGCCAGTAATATGACAATGTTTTTGTTACTTTTTAATTCACTCAAGGCCTGTTGTTCACCACCAACTGTAAGGTTATGGGGAAGCATTCTAGATTGACACAACTTGAAGTGTAGATCTTTGAGTACAGCTTGCTGAAATATTGATACATATTTATTCATCGGGGGAGTAAATTCTGACTTCAAAAACCTGAAATTAGTAGATCTATGAGAGGAAACCCTGTTACCAAAAAAAAATAGTCTTAAGTTAAGTCTACAGCAGAACTCTAGAACATCATTAACCATATCATTCTCATCAGTAAAGAAACGAGGAACATAATTAAGACCTTTATTAAGCAAGTGTTTTTGTTGATCTGTTATTTCCACTGAGGAAATGTTATGGATATTATAATCATGCTGTACCGAGTCATGAATGTTTGTAACAGACCTTCTACCATGTCTATTCTTGTGTTTTCTCCCACCCCTGTGCCTGCCATGTCTAAAGGGTGGTCCAAGATTCGTTGTTTCTTCGGGATGGGCGATTCTTGTGTATTAGGACCCTCTGTGTCCGTGGCTGATGATTCTTCTCCCGGGGTACTACTGTAATTCGTGCCTGTCTTTTTGAGGATAGATCTTGATCTTTTCCTCTTTGATCCTACATTGATTTATCAGTATCCAAAAACTTAACTTTTTTTGGTATTCAAATGGTTTCCCCCTCTGGTAGTCCCCCCTATATCTATTGAAGTTGCGTATCTTTTTCTCCTTCATTTGTTTCTCAACACTCAGTAAGTCCTTTGTAAGCTTGTTCAAGCATGTAACATAATGGGGCTGACCCTCATGGTCCTTTAGTTCTTCACATACCCCTTTCACCTCCCTGATATTCACATCAGTTATTTGTTCATAATAACTGGTTAAAACCTGAACAAATGTCATTGTGGCATTTTGTTGTGCTAGGTCCCATTCTTTTATTAATGTTATGTCCATCTTGCTCACCAGTGGTTGTATTTTCACCATCAGCCCCCTCAGGGAAATATTTTTACTTTGATAAGCTTTGAATAGTCTAAGATGCCAAACATTCATACATAGTGTTCTCATGCTTTTGCCCAATTTATGAAATAATTGATTGCAGCCATCAACTGGATCCATCTTTTCTTTATCCAGATTCCCATCATCCGAGCTTGTCAGGCCAAATACTCATATATCATTCTTATCAGCACAAAGGCCATGTAAAATAGTGTCCAGATCCATGACATTAAACTTCACAAGCTATAAATACTTCAGTCTTAAATAGAATATAAAACTACAATGATACACATTAATCAGACATCCTGTAGCATATACACCACCAAGGATTAGTCAGTGCTCTCTACAAACTATTCAACTCTGTCAATCGTAAAAATAGTGTATGAAACACCAATAACGTATATCCCCTGGGGCCTACCAGTATTCAGTAAACCATTGGTGAATACCCAGATGATGGACTATGCCCCATAGAAATTATGTCTGTTAATGGGGTAAATTAATTGGACCTATTCAAGAGCCATCTGCCCAGATGGCAGAATCCTGACAACCCCAGATAACTATGTACTATATTAGCCACCAAGCCAACCAAAGACCTATGATTTTTTTGTCCACCAACCAGCATTAAATATTAAGTCGTGAACTCAGGCCTATATACATGCCCTGTTGGATGTTAACAAAATCTGTATATGTTAGGTTTAATATAAGTCCATACATGTACAAATCTTAATGGACCAACAAGTACCATATATTTAAATACTTGGTCCGTCCCAAAAAAGACGGGATTTGGAGCTTAATTTTATAAAAAGTACACCAATTTATTTTGCAGTGACCTTACAGTTGTTCAATTAAATTTCTATTTGTCCAAAAAATAGGTCAACTTGTTCCACAGTAACCTTGCACCAAGAGGGCTTAAATATAAAATTATATATCAATTAATATATCAAGGAGCATTTCCTATACATGTGTATAGTATGAGACCTCAATCTCCATAAACTCCCGATTGGGCTTAAAATGCCAAATACCTAATATTGTTTGAAAAAAAATATATTCTTTAAGCATCAAATAACATTTCGATGTCACAGTAACCTAAATAATATTTATGCTTGATCAACACCATCACCCAACATGAAGCTGTTCCTGTTTACGTCTTCACAGCTTAACATTTATATAAAGAAAAAAGTGTCCATTGAAATCGGAATGTTGTATACAATACCCAAATAGGATGTCAAACATCCCAATCGCACATGCATTTGTGTTGCCCCCCCAAAAAGTTTTTATAGTTTTTTAATAAGTCCCATATAGAACATGCAAATGTAGAATGTGTAACAGCTTGTCAGACCTAAACTTAGTGTTAAACTTATGAATATGTTCAGCTTAAAAAATCCATTTCACTACCCATCCGACAGTTACTCAGCTAGATTGTACATAGGCTTATTCCACATCAGCAATCTGTCCAGAAGAAACACTGAAATCAAGGGGTATTAATACCAAACATCTTCCTCCTAAATCATAGCCCTTCATTCAGTAAAATCGTATACCTATTAACAAAGCGTACTAGAAACATGCACATGCACATGATGTTAACATACTAGGAAAATCATCGTTGGCATATATTCCAAGTTCAACATTAGTATTTGGCAGTTCATATCCCTTTCAATAAATATCCATTCTTTCATACAAAAAGGTTTGATAACACCATTAAGTTCCTCGTAGATCAGTTCTTATGTTGAGAATAAGTCCTCACATTGCTAAATGCCGTCACAAATGTATTTGTACAAAAAGCTGCACAATCCAAAACGCTAGTCATAAATTAAAAGTCATTCCACTGCAACTGTCCCAAACACAATCCATTACACCACCATCTTTGAGATGTGTTCCATCCACATAAAACGAACCAGATCCCAAAAAAAGATGATGCTGGCCCACCCAACAATTAAAAAAATGGTGCTGACAGTACCTGGATAGCAGGCCACAGCTATTCCTCGTTAGCCCAAATAGATATCACACATTTCTGGTCACCAAACAACATTCGTTGTCACAAAAGGCCTACTGGTTCCCCAAAAGATACGTTCTCTCTCAACCGAAAATGGCGTTGAATTAAAATGATTCACCCAAATCAGTCCAGCAAAATTAATATTGCCATAAGACACTCCAATCCCAAAAAATAGTAACTCCACGCCACTGAACAACAAAAATGTAACAAAAAAATGACAAATGCTCTATACAGACACTGCATCTCCCATAGCACTGCCAATTTTTATTTTACTATTGACCAAATTCAGGGTCATAGAAGTAATAAGCTTGACTGGCACACCATTCTAAAAAAAAAAAGAAGAAATATTGGATTATTAAATTAGGGGGGGCTTTTTTCCCCTGGACTTAATGATCATTTGTAATATATTATTTATTGGAAGATTATAGGAAGTGACTTAACAGGAAGGTGGAAGGGTTTCTCTTTATAAATGGTTATGTGTTGATTTTGTTGTGTTATTCATCACTGAAGAAGGCAGGGATGACGAAACCGGTATGATGCTATGAGGTAACTAAGAAAACATTTATGTGCTTTTGACACTCTGGTGCTGGCCGTCTGATTTGACTACTTTTGCTTTGTTTGGCCATTTGCAGCTGTCATACTTGCGAGTGGAATTTTGTGTTCTCAACTTTATTTGGGCCATATGTGAAACAAAAATTAGTGAAGTGTGAACAGGATGGCAAGACACTGTCTGCCATAGACATCAAATCTGATAACCCTCAAACATCATAACAGGAATCAGGAGTACAAAATCTTGCTGTTTCATAAACCCCAGCATCAAACTTTTGACTCTGCTTCACGTAGGGGCAATCACGGCAGAGTTGGCCCTTCCAGTGGATGCAGACCCAGAGATCAATGCCCAAGGATAGTGGGGTCCCTTTTTGGACAAGTAACCCAACCTTCTCTGAAGCACTGCTTGACTGCTTCAGGGGTGTGTTATTCCTTTACTTACCTCTATTGATGGCCATCATGCAGGACACTTTGGTAAGAAGGATGTACAATTCCCTTTTCTTGGATCATCACTCTTACTGTGTTTGCCTCTGTCAAATGTTCACTCCATCAGCAAAAAGTTGTCAAAAGAGAAATTCTTTCTCTACTAGAAAAAAGAGGTCATAGAGGGTCAGGATATTATTCAGGATTCTTTTTGGTTCCAAAGAAAAATAAAGACTTCAGGCACATTTGGCCTAAATAAATATGTAAGACTCTTCCGAATGGTCAAGGTGCAGACAGTTTTTCTGTCTTTAGGAGAATAATTAGATGTGCTTAATAGATCTTCAGGATACTTACATCCACAGTTGGATAGCCAAGACATCGAGAAGATTTGTACACTTCCTTCTAGGGGGTTAGTTATTTTCAATTCAGAGTTCTGCCCTTCAGAATCACCACAGCCCCCGAGGTGTTCAAGTGCATGGTGGTAGTTGCAGCTCATCTATTGCTCGGAGATTTGATTGTTTCCATATCTAGATGACTTCCTGCTGCTAAGACAAGAGAATCCGTGATCAAAGCCATTGACTACTTGCTTCAGTTTTGTCTGTCTGTCTGTCCTGAGGCATTTCTGTAAACTACAAAAGTGACACATTCAACTATCCCAGGCACTGCAATTCATAGGATGCTACGTTGACTATAAAGAGTGTATATTATCTCTCCCTTCAGAGAGAGATTTCGGTTTCTAAAATCTCAGTTCAAACTTGCTTCACAGTTCTTCACCTCCAAATTTAATTGGCTTCTTCGTTAGCCATAGTTTAGTTCACCCATTGTCACATGCGAATATATCATTTTTTCCCAGAGAACATTGGTCTCAATACTTGGATCACCCATCTGTTCCTATCATCGTCACTCAGCTTTGCAGGGTTCACTTACAATGGTGGCTGAAAGCCCCTTTGTTATGCCACTTTCTTTAGTGGTGGTAATAAAGGATGCCTTCTCGCTGGGATGGGGATGGTGGGGCAATTTCAGAGGAGAAGGGTTCAATGAACTTTTATCATCAGGAGGCCAGTGTTCAGATCAATATCTTGGGGATGAGACTGTTTCAATTTGCATTGTGTCAACTTTGGGACTTCTTGTTCCCAGGAATGATTTTTTTTCCAGATGTGCTATTCAAAACTAAATGATGAAACCAGCAAACTTTGGCAAACAAACAATATTTAATATTTGTGCTGAAAGCACATATTGAAATATAGGAGAAAAAAACAAGACTGATTTTGGCTTAGTAAATCACGTAGCCTTCATCAGTGTATAGGCTATGTGATTTACTAAGCCAAAACTGTTTTTTTTTCTCCTGTATTTCAATATGTGATTTCAGCACTAATATTAAATATTGTTTGTTTGCCACAGTTTGCTGGTTTCATCATTTAGTTTTGGATAGCATTTCATCTTGGAACCTTGCATTTGCCGTACATGCAGAGATTTTGTTTCCACTACAATTTTTTTCCAGATGTGCACTATGTCCTTGATATGGTACATCAACAGGCAAAGTGGAGCCTAATCCTATTCACTATGTTGAAAAGCTATGAGAGGGTGGCAGTGGGTGATTGCTTAACATAGGTTTATAGGTGAATACTAGGCTAACTGCTGTGAAGAGCTATTTTAAGCATAGCTAATATCCCAAGGTCAGTACCAAACTATACCTTTTGTTTGAGGTGAGGACCTTAACCATTGTGCCAAATCCACCTCATCATTGTCATCTTCATCATCTTTTTCTGATAGCCGTCCACATCCCTGGGAAAACCAACTACTTGCCAACAGGTACAAAAGGTCTATTTTAATGCCTCCCGAGTGGTCTCAATCCAGTGGCAGCTCAACAGATTTTCTTCTGCTGGGATCAGCCTTGCAGTGACCTCTTTGCTTCCCTGACCAACACAAATGCAAAAGCTTCTTTGCCATGGTCGCTCTAAAGGCACTTACCCAAGAGATGCTGTAGTCAGATACTGACCCTACTGGACTTTGTTTTTCCTTCACGTTCTTGTCATGTTCTGATTATTACAGAAAGTGGTAAGATGCAAAGCCATCATAATCCTCATTGCTATGTGCTGATCTTGGCAAATTTGGCTCCCCTTGTTGAGGTCTAACCTGAAGAAGTCCCCATGGCTTTTTGATCTTCTCTTTCATCTGTCTGGATTGCGTCGTCTACAATTACACAACAATCTCAAGTTAACTGTATAATGCCTCCAGTTCCATTGATGAAGAAGGATGACTCCTTCATATTCTTTCTGCATCTCAGAAAGACTCTACCAGAAAAATTTACTGCAACAAACAAAACTTTTTTTTTCTTTTTAGGCAACTGCACGTGGCTTTGATTCCTTTAATGTACATCTGTCAGGTATTTTGCTGTTTCTTTCCAACTTTTTTGACTCTGGTAGTAGTCATGCTACTGTTAAGTTTTAACTAGTGGTCATAGCCAATTTTCTTAATGGCATTTTTTCCTTTTCCATAGCTTCTCATAAGCTGTGTAAGGCCTTCTTGAAAGGGACCTATTTTTCATACTCCAATAAGAGAACCACTGCTCCCTTCGGACCTCAGCTTTGATTTAGAAGCCGTAACAGAAACTTGTTTTGAACCAGCATCTTCTGACCTGCTGAAATTTCTTTCTTGGGAGGTTTCATTTCAGTAAGAAGAATTTATGAATTGCAGCTCTTGTCTTACAGTTCTCCATGTCTAATTTTTCAAAAGGGTAGAGTTTCACTGTATAAACCCATAATTCTTTCCCCAATGTACTATTCCAACAGGAAAATTCTATATTATCTATATCCTAGATGTTCACAGATTTTAATATTTTATCTCCATATTATTAAATCCTTCAGAAAAAACTTCTCATCTCTTTGCTTATTTCTTCCTGAATAAGTTTGACAGGGGCATCTCCAAAATATCTCTGTCCTGGTGAATATCCAGTTGCATTTTATCTGTCTTCAGTATGCACCATAAATCCTTGCCAATTCACACCAAAAGCTCATTCAGCTAAATCTTTGGCTACATTTACATCCTTTTTGCTACAGCAATCTGGTTTACGTTGCATACTTTTTGTCAGATGTTATAAATTGAATGTAGTGTCCAAATTTAGGGTTTTCTTTGGAGCCACTGTACTCAAGGGTCTTCTGTCACGAAACTGCCAATGTCATTGATAGCTTGGGATTCTGATCCATTCAGTTGGATCGGACAGATGGGATGAATAGGATATGGTAGTTATGTATTTACCATAAGACTGGATCATTTCATCCTCATTCGTCCAATACAACATTCCTCCATCCAGCCCCCCCTTCCAAACTGTCCTTTTCCTGAAGACCTGGAAGATGTATTGAAGTGCTGCTCCATCCACTCCTCTTTTTAGGCAGCAGACTCGATCTGAGGAAAGTAGCTGCACAAATGGATTATGAGAGGGATACGTTTAAAGGAGCTTAACACTGGAGCTCTGCTTTTGCCAGCTGTAATCTGACAAGAGGCCCAAAGACCCATTAGTCGTAATAGGGAGACAAGGATGAAAAAATCTTATGTTATGGTAAGCACTTAACTACTATTTAAATGTGTCAAGCATAACAATTAGTTATTTGATGAAGAACTTTTATTCTTTGAAAGCTTAACCTTTACCTACTTATTTTTCTGTCAGTTAAGCAGTTAACATAGTAAATACTATTACTTATTTTTGGTCTTGGAAGTTTTGTATTGTAAGTGTGCAAGCAGACACGTTTGCCACATTTAAATAAATGTATGTTTTTAAATTTCTAGGCACAGCTGTAACCCCGTTACTTTGTTTGATGCTGAGGTGGAGAAGTACTGCCCTGACAATTTTGTGAATATTAAGGTACCCGATTATAAGGCTTGAACAAGGTTTCTGCTGCTCTAAAAGATGTTTAACTGCATCTTAATTTATGAATATATTGAGACATTTTGGGTTTGTTTCATATGCAATACCTATGCACTGCTGAAGAGTTTATTTTCTCTAGTTAATTGTGCTGTGTAAGAGTGCCCCAAGTGGAAATGATAAGAAAAGGGTGAAATCTAAAAACAGCTCCATTTCAAGTATCTTGATAGTTCTGAATTGTTTTGGTGTAGTATTTAGATTCACAATTTTGAACAAGATAATTAGCTGTAATTTGCAGCAAAAAGTACTTAGTGACATTTATTTAAACTTGGAAAGAAGAGAGTATATTGTATGTATTACATTAAACATGCATGTAAATGTCCTAGTTCAGTGAGGTAAATCATAGGATCATAGGAAGTTACTAGGCTATTGGCCCTGAGGCCCTTACAAGCCTAGCCAAGAATTTAGCCCATGTTCCAACAAGTCAGCACCCTATGCCACTGTATAGCAGGGTCATAGGTAGAATCCCAGGGGTGTATTTTCTGTTACCCATCCAGTTGTCCAGGTTGCACATAAAAAGGCTTAATGAAGTGCTCTGCTTTACGTAGAGAGGGAGTCTATTCCACGAAATGGGGAGTCTCTGGGACACAAATCTGTCCTACCAACAAGTCCTATTGATGTCACAGACCAGGTTGAGGTCTCGCGTGCAGGTTACTTGAGTGGAACTTGATATGCAGCAGAGTCCCATCAGGGCATGGTTTGAGATTGCTTTGTAGGCCAGACAGAGGTCACCTCTGAAGAGTTTGCAAGAGACTGAGTAGAGAGACAGGGCTTTTAGCCTATCTGTGTAGGGTAGATGTATCAGGCCCTGGATTCTCCGGGTGAGGAATCTCTTTGGTCTCTCTAGCTGCTGTATGTGCTTTGCGAGGTACATGCCGAAAGGGGCATTGTATTCAATAATCAGTCTTATAAGGGAAGAATACAGGGATGATGTTCTTCATCTCACATTGCTGCAGTCCTAACACTTGGGTAGTCCGCTGTCCTTGGTCGGCCCGAATATCAAAGTATAAGGCTGACGTCGGTCAGGGCGCATTTGACTGACGTCAGGACGTCAGGGTACAAATGCGCATGACTGACGTCATATCCTCACTCTTTTTTGCCGCATGTTCCGATGCAGAAGCAGTATTGCAAGTGCTGGTTGGCGTTCTGAGATTTTTCGATTTTAGAAGTTTCAGACCGAGTTCAAAGTTGGCTAAGTACCCCGTTGGGGAATATTTTGTTTTTTTTCTTGCCTCAGTCATTTACCGGATGTCAGAAAAAGTTAATAATTGCATTTCTTGTGGGAAACAGATACCGCATAGAGATTATCATACTTTGTGTATTCCTTGCTTAGGGCCTGAGCACGACGTTGTTGGCTGTCGCTCTTGTGCTAGATTTAATAAACGCACTATAAAGAGAAGGTTGGATTGTGCAAGGTTAGTCTTTGGGAAGCGGTGCAACTATAAAATGCCGTCGGATGCTCCGACGCCCGCTTCTTCGAAGAAGCGCAAGGACAAGGCAGTTAAGCCTAGGCTAGAAGAACCGTCTGTAACAGACGCCGGTTCTTTGGAGGTGTCGGTGGAGCCGGTGGCTCCACCGGAGGTTTCTTTGTGTTCCCAGGGTGAGACCTTATTATTGCAGGATGTGGCCTCTCAGGAGACTAGTCAGGCTGAGGGGCTTCTCATCTTACTATACTCCCCTCCCTTCCCAAGGTGGCTAGGCCCTCTCCTTCTGTTTCAAAGGCTTCCCCCAGGGGCAGGCCAGGTTTGGCTTCGGTTGGTGTTACCCCTAGCTCCTCAGGTACTGTGCCCAAGAAGCATATGCTTAAAATGGCAGAAGATTTGATTACTTTGATTAGGGGTTCTATGCCCCCTCCTGATAAGAGACCTAGGGTGGATCCTGAGCTGGGGGGTTTTGAGCAGGCTTCTGATGTTTCAGAGTCTTCGGCTGAAGACTTGCAGGAGTACTCTCCTTATTCTGATTCTGATGTGGATGATTCTACTCCTTCTGCTACTCCTCCTGAGGATTTTTCTTTCAGAAACTCTTCATTCCATGAGGGAGCATTTTAAGTGGGAAGGTCAGGACTTCTCTGATTCCAGGAAAAGGCTTAGGGAATTTCTGTTTTTACCCCAGCATAGGCCTTTGGCTATACCTCCTGTTTTGGATGTAGTGGACGATGTTTTTACAGAAGCTTCTCTTAATCCTGATTCTTTGCCTCCTGCTCCTGTTAAACCAGATAGGTATTACAGGGTGCCTGAAGCTCATAAGTATCTTTTTAAGAGTCCTAGGGCAGACCCAGAGACTGTTAGCCAGGGGCCTAAAGGTGTGAAGGCTTCTGTTGTTAAGAATCCGGTTCCTGCAGACAAGGAGGCTAGGGCCTTGGATAGATGGGGAAAGAAAGTCTATACTTCTTCCACTCTTGCTATGAGGGCTCTGAATTGCCAGTTTCACATGTTGAAATACCAAAATTATCTCCTTTCACTATTGAAATCTAAGGTTGATGCTCTGGCAGTAGGTATTGATTGTAAGGAGTTGCAAGATTTAGTGCATGTTTCTGAACAGGTGGGTAAGCATTCTTTGCAATGTGGTTTTGATGCTGTACAGGCCTCGTCTAGGGTGGCTGCTACTGGGTCAGTCCTTCGCAGGCACGCCTGGCTGAGGGATCAGAATTTGTCTGAACATGTTAAGACTAGGATTTTAGATGCTCCTTTACAATCTGACGTATTGTTTGGTCCTCCTGTTGAGACAGTCTTAAAGAAAATGGAAGACAAGGCTAAGTCTATGCAGACTGTTAAAGATTTTTTGCAGGTCCAGCCTCCAAAGTTTAGTAGAAATTGGCCTACTAAAGGGTGGACATATCCTTCTTATGGTTCACAGTCTAGGGGTAGATCTAGACGTGGTAAGGGCAGAGGCCAGGGCTCTTTCAGGCCTAGAACTGGGAGTTCTCCTGCACAGGCTTCGGGTGAGGGCAGGGGTCAGTCCTTTCGTCAGCAGACCCAATGACCTACCTTTTCAGCTGCCAGAGCCTGCTCGTCTGGCAGCACCTTTGGGAGGAAGGTTGGCACTTTTCAAAGAAAATTGGAGTTTAATTACCCAGGACAAATGGGTATTGGATATCATTCACCACGGCTACAGGTTTTATTTCCATACCTTGCCTCCTTTCACAGGCATGCCAGACATTCCTCCTCTACAAAGACTAGAGGCTCACAAACAGGTTTCTTTGTTGCTCCAACTAGGGGCTATACAGCCGGTCCCTCTGCCAGAAGTGGGCCTAGGATTTTATTCTCGCCTGTTCCTAGTACCAAAGAAGGGGAACACGTGGAGACCAATTTTGGATTTATCTATCCTCAACACTTATCTGGACATTCCCAAGTTCAAAATGTTGACGTTGCAGCAGCTTTTACCTCTGCTGGGCAAAGATCATTGGATGGTAACTTTGGATCTCAAGGAGGCTTACCTTCATGTTCCTATCAGACTAAGTTGCAGGAAGTATCTGCGTTTTCGAGCTGGGACTTCTCACTTTCAGTTCTCTGCATTGCCCTTTGGCTTATCTACTGCGCCCAGAGTGTTCACGAAAGTTCTGGCTCCAGTGATAGCTTTCTTCAGACAAAAAGGAATACAGATCTATCCTTATTTGGACGACTGCCTGATTCTGGCTCAAGGAAGAGGAGAGCTTCTTCATCATTTGGATTATGTGATAGCAGTGCTAAGATGCCTAGGGTATTCTGTGAACGAAATAAAGTCCAGTCTAGTACCCTCTCAAGACATGTGCTTTCTGGGTGTGAGACTGAATACAGCATCCCAGATGGCCTTTTTAACCCCGGACAAACAAAAGAGTCTATCCCTTTACTTCCATCAACTATCTCATCAGTCCAGGCTGACTGCAAGGACAGTCCTTCAAGCCTTAGGGTTCATGGCATCTTGTATTCTGGTGCTTCCCAATGCCAAACTGCATATGAGGAAGCTACAATGGTATCTCAAAATGTATGGACACAGCACTGCCAGGATCTAGACACTGTCATTCCAATAATACCTTGCATTCAAAAGGAATTTTTGTGGTGGGCTCAGGAATGTCACCTAAACAAGGGACTCTCTGTGACCCGGCCAGAGGCGAGTCAGATTTTAACGACAGATGCCTCAGACAAAGCTTGGGGAGCTCATCTAAATGGAAAGTGGATACAAAACAAGTGGCCTGTCAGACTACAACATCTACATATCAACATGAAGGAGATGTTAGCAGTCCAGTTTGCATTAATTGCTTTCAAGGAATTGCTTCTTCCAGGACAGGTGTTGATTCTAACAGACAACACAACTGTCATGTGGTACATCAACAAGCAAGGGGGAACGCATTCTTATCCACTATGCAGGCAAGCAATGATTTTGTGGGAGACTGCTCTCAGTTTACAGCTCAATCTTCAGGCAAGGTTTCTGCCAGGATCACAGAACTCCTTAGCAGATGTATTGAGCAGACGAATTATGGATCCCCACGAGTGGAAATTGGATCCTCATGTATTTCAGAAATTGACAGTGTCATGGGGAACTCCAGACATAGATCTGTTCGCTTCTCCACTAAACCATCAGCTGCCAAAGTTTTGCACAAAAAGGTTTCATCCCACAGCTTGGAAAGTGGATGCTCTTTCTTTCAATTGGAGCAATCTTCATGTATATGCCTTTCCACCTCTGCCTCTCCTCCCAAAGGTACTTCTAAAGGTCAGACAGGACAAGCCAAGGATGATTTTAATAGCTCCGGATTGGCCTCGACAACACTGGTACCCATTACTGAGAAGTCTGGTACGGAAGCCTCCATGGCCTTTGCCTTCGATTCCACACCTGTTGTCGCAGGAGGACAGCCATTTGCTAAATGTCAAGCTTCACTCTCTGCACCTAACAGCCTGGCACATTCTGTTTTGAACCAAAGTGGGCCTCCACTTCCTCAGCAAGTTTTGAATGTTATTTTGGAAGCTAGGAGGCCTAGTACAAGGAAAGTGTACGCAGACAAATGGAAGAGATTTTTGTTTTGGAGTGCAGCTAAAGATTTTGATGTTTCTGAGCCCAATTTGAGTGTGGCTCTTCAATATCTTACTGAGTTACTGGACAAAGGTTTGTCTTTCTCTTCTATTAAAGTTCATGCTGCAGCAATTTCAGCTCACTATGATTGCAACCCTCCATTGTTTTCTCATCCTTTGTTCAAGCAATTTCTTAGAGGGGCAAAGAATATAAGACCCCCACGAAGAGCTCCTACTCCTGCTTGGGATCTCAATTTTGTGTTGGAGAAACTCACTCTACAACCTTTTGAGCCTGCAGCTACTGCTGAGTTGAAATATTTATCTTGGAAGACTGCTTTTTTGTTGGTCATTACCTCTGCAAGAAGGGTTTCTGAATTACAGGCCCTTATGGCAGTTGAGCCTTTCTTGATTTTCCATAAGGATAGGGTATCATTACGTACTAATCCTTCCTTTATGCCTAAGGTGGTTTCTAGTGTGGCTTTAAACCAAACTATTCATTTGCCTACTTTTTATGCAAATCCCCAAAATAAAGGGGAACAGATTTTGCACACTTTAGATGTCCACAGGCAGTTGCGTTATTATTTGGACAGAACTAAAGGGTTCAGGCAGTCTCAGCAGTTGTTTGTTTCTTTTGCCTTGAGTTCTCAGGGCAAGCCTGTATCAAAACAAACTATTTCTAAGTGGATTGGGTTTTGCATTGCTTTCTGTTATTCCCATCATGGCAAGGAGATTCCAGCTGGGATTAGGCCTCATTCCACTAGGGCTACTACCACTTCAACAGCTTTTTTGCGGGGAGTGGCAACCAAGGATATTTTGGAGGCAGCTACTTGGAGTTCTGTACATACTTTCTCTAGGCATTATCACCTGCCACTTTACTCTAAGTCCAGGGCTGGTTTTGCCACTGCTGTTTTGCAGGGCATTTTGGCAGCTCCTGCTTCCTTGTAGTTAGCCATCCTCCCTTACCTCTGCTTTGGGATTCTACCCAAGTGTTAGGACTGCAGCAATGTGAGATGAAGAACATAGTACAGTTTTGTACCTACCATAAATGTAGATGTTCAAGATCCACATTGCTGCAGTCCAATTTACCTCCCTCCTTCCCTCTGTTGTTAGAGGCGGTTGTGTGGGTTGGGTTGTACATTTTGTGTATATTGTATATATTGTACATATAGTTAGTGCAGGGGTGGTTGGTTGGTTGTTTGCTGTCTTTTGGCTTTGACCTTTATTTTTAGGGTCTTCTGACATCTGGGGCAAGAAAAGACTGAGGATATGACGTCGGTCATGCGCATTTGTACCCTGACGTCCTGACGTCAGTCAAATGCGCCCTGACCGACGTCAGCCTTATACTTTGATATTCGGGCCGACCAAGGACAGTGGACTACCCAAGTGTTAGGACTGCAGCAATGTGGATCTTCGAACATCTACATTTATGGTAGGTACAAAACTGTACTTTATGACCACCTTGTCCCTGGATGAGATGACCTTACTAATGAGGTGAGCCATGTAGAAAGCTTTCTGTACAATGGAGGCAATATGGTGGTCAAAAGTCAGTTTGCTATCAACCGGGGTTCCCAAGTCCCTCACAACTGATTGCATGCTTAGTGCCTTATTATCATTGTGATAATTTGTGAGGACGTCATTCTCTCCAAAAGGGATGATGATGCATTTTTTGGCATTCAGTTTGAGGCCATGTTTCTGGCACTAGTCATTTGTTTGGGTGAGACCCTCTTGGAGGATGTCCACATCACTTGGGGAATTAATGACAGTACCCAGCTTGCAGTCATCTGCAAACTTGGTCAGCCATAGCCCACTAGATTTGGCCTGCACCTCTGAGAAGTATATCCCAAACAGCAGAGGCCCCAAGACCAATCCCTGGGGTACACTGCTTGTTACAGGTCTACCACTTGAGGTGGCTTCCCCTATTTTGACTAGGTGGGTTCTATCAGTAAGCCAGTTTGGTACCCATCTGGTAAGAGATGGATTGATGCCTAGGTGAGAGAGTTTATCTATTATACCTGAGTGGGGAATATTATCGAAGGCCTTGGCCAGGTCAAGGTAGGCTTTGTGTACCATCTTCCCCTCTTCCATGGCCTTGGTGACTGTCTCAAAGAAGTCAGCCAAAATTAACAGGCATGACCTCCCCTTGACAAAACCAAACTGTGTTGGATCAAGTGTCTCGAGGTTGCCATTGTCCTTGTTAATGAGGTCCGTGATAATCTGTTCCATGGCCTTGAAAATGAGGATAGTTAGGCTGATGGGTCTGCAATTTCCTGGATTGGTGGATGCTCCACCTTTGTGCAAAGGGGTGACTATAGCTGTCCTCCACTCGGCTGGGATGAAGCCAGTACTCAGGCTTTGGTTGAATAAGGTGCCTAATGGTGCTGCAAGTTCCTGCTTGAGTTCATGTAAGATGCAGCCTGGGATGTTATCGAGTCCCATGGAGGCTGTAATTTTTGCCTTTGAGAGGGCAGTGATGACTTGCTCCCTAGAGATAAGGGGAGGGGGCAGGTACTGGGGATGTCCTGTTTTACTGATGGGGGGGGGGGGCAGAGGAGTGAAATTTTCACTGAACCTGTCTGCCACCAGGTTGGTTGATTTGTGTATGTGGTGTCCTTAACCACTAGATCTGTGCAGATCTGGGTGCTTCCTTTGGGTTTGGGGACATATGTGAAGAAAGCCTTATGATTGTCTTTAGTAGATGTGGCCAGTTTGGACTCGGAAGTTTACTTTGGAGGCTTTCACTAGTACTCTTATTTGCTTGTTCAGACTAAGGAGAGATTGCTTCCAATTAGACACCTGCCCCTTCTTGGTCCTGGACAGCAATTTTTTCCTTTTATTATATAGTTTATTTATTGTAGATGTCCACCAGACAGGTTTACTCTTCCTTGAAGAGGAATATTCCGTCCTGTCTGGTATTCCTGATGCCATGCAGCTATATAAATGCTCATATAGTGCTTTGGTGTAAGTTTGGCCATATGTGCCAGTTTCAGTGGAGGGGAGGGGGACTTTGAAGCTGTTTATACCTTCCCTCAGGAGGTTGTAATCACCTTTGGATAAGTTTTTTTGTTTGACCCTAGCTGGGGGGGTGGGAGAGATGGTGACTTTGAAAGTGACTGCTTTGTGGTTGGATCTTGCCAGGGCTGATGACACTGTAGAGATGCTGAAGTGGTTACTCATGTTGGTTAATACCAAGTCCAAGATATTTTCACCTCTTGTGGGGGTGTCAGCCAACTGGTCCAGGGCATTTGCATTGACAAAAATCAAGGAATCTCTAGGCATTTGTGTTTTGGCATGAGTATTTCTTCCAATCTATGGTTGGATAGTTAGTCGTCCAAGATCAGGATAAAGGGTTGAATCTTGATAGATTCGAAGACGTCCAGATAGGTGGAGTGGGCATCTTGAGTCAGAGTTGGAGGCTGTAGCTAGCTTTGATTTGAATAGGGGTCTTGTCAGTTGTTAACTGTACCTGGAGTATTTCCTGTGCATCATACTGTTTGACCAGCCTAGAGGTGTGTATGTCTTATATTTATATATATATATATATATATATATATATATATATATATATATATATATATATTGCAACTCCACCTCCTTTAGTTTTGCTGCCCGTGGCTTGGGGTCTGAATAAATGATAGGAAGTATCTGGTATGGCTGGGGTGCTCTCCGAGCTTTGAACCAAGTTTCTGTGACTGCACAAATGGCAGCTTCTTCCAGGGTTAAGAATGCTTGCAATGAGTGCAGTTTCATGTTTAGACTCCTAGCGTTTAACAGCATGACTTTTAATTTACGTTTTGATGAAATTTTCATGTTGGTAGTTTTGACCTCATGGCATTGCCTAAAAAAGACACTATGTGGGAGGCAAGAGCCTTTACCAGGAGCCTGAAGCCCAAGGGAGACAGATGCAGGCCATCTCTGGCAAAGCATCGTGGCTTGTCAGTCATGTCATCCCAGGCTGTCGAGTACTAGATCCCCTTGGAGTGACACCAGAAACTAAGCCAGTGTTGGCAAAGATTTATACTTTACTACTTTGTTAGCAGTCTGAGTATGGTTAGACTTCAGTTGCAGTGTCGTGAGCTATCAAGCACCTAGTGACTGCTGTTCAGTAATATCAGGAAACACTTAGTGACCTTTTTATAACTGCTTTAGGGGTAGACATAGCAGAGTTACATTCAGTGAGCTTTTGGAGAAAGTAAAATTGTATGCTTTTTGGGAACTACACAATTTTTCACTTTTAATGTTTCTTCCCCTTCTTTAACCCTGTACAATGTCTGGCTGTAAACCTGTTCCCCTCACTTGCCCAATCTGTGATCCTCCAACAGTTACTCTTTACCCCACTAGATGGGCTTCCCAAACTCCTGGGGAAGACTACCTCTCAGTGACACTTGGGCCCAAGGATCAAGGGTCCCAAAGGAAGTTGCAAATGCGAAGCCAGAAGCCATCATTCTTACAATGATTGGTCATGGTCCCCAGCTGTGGAGTCACTGTGTGAGATCCTTGTCTCCACAAGAGGTGTCATAGCCACTGGGTTTTCCCAAACCCTCCCCTGTGATAGGAGAGCAGGATGCTCTTCGTGTTTCACTGTTTCAATCATTACATTTGGGTAATCTGCTGGCAGGTTGCCCTCAATCAGGCTGATTAACAAAGTCTTGGGTCCTGCATCAGTTGCTTTCCCTTCTTCCATGACGTCAGGTCGTCAGGGGTATAAAACATGCAGCCGACGCCATTACATCAGTCTTTCTTGCCGTGCGGTGCCCGAAGCAAAAGCAGTTCGCAAGTGCCAGTCGGCAGACTCCTGAAATTTTCATTTTCGAGTTTCAGAACCAAAGTCTTCAATGTAATGCTAAGTACCCCGTTGGGGAAACACTTTCTTGCTCTTTACCAATGTCAGTAAAAGTTAATAATTGCATTACTTGTGGAAAGCAAATATCTCATAAAGATTTTCATTTGTACTGTATTCCTTGCATAGGCCTTGACCACGATGTACCTTGCTGTCGGTTTTGTTTTTTATTTAATCAGTGCACTATCCGTCATCGGTATATTTTTGCCTCTAAATATTTCGGTTCTCGGTTTAATTATCCAGAAATGTCGGTTAGCTGTCTGACTACCAGGATTCCGAAAAAAACGCAAAGATAAAGACAGAGGCTGCCGAGGTCCAAAACTGCTAACGACACTTCTCCTAAGCCAATCGCCATTTCGCTCGTATTCAGTGAGGTGCTTTTGCAGCCCCTGATACCCGCTACTTCTGATTCGCAGGTCTCTACTGACACCCATTCGGAGTCCAGTATGCCGCGAGATACTTCAACTATGGAACCTGCTGATGTCTCTACCTTGGATGGGTCTGGAATCGCTGTGCAGGCACCAGCTTCTGAGGGTGTATTCAGGCCTACAGACTTGCATATTAAATCGACACCGCCTTCATTACTAAGGCCTAAATCTCGATCCATGTCTAAAAAAACTATGCCCAGGCTACATGCTCAGGCCTCTATGCCTAAAAAACAAATGATAAAAATGGCTGAAGATCTAATTACTCTACTCAGGGGTAGTCAACCCCCCCCAAGAGGCCTAGGACTGAGATGGATTATGAATCTTCTGATCAGGATTCTGTTTCTTCTGGTGACCTGGATTTGTCCATCCCCACTTATGAGGATTCTGATGCAGAGGATTCCATTCCCTCTGCTTTCCCTCCTGAGGATTTTTCTTTTGGGGAAACTTTACATACTTTAAGGGAGCATTTCCACTGGGAAAGCCAGGAATTTTCTGATTCAAAAAAGAGGCTTAGGGATTTCCTTCTACCTCAGCATAGGCCTTTGGCTATACCTCCTGTACTAGACATTGTTGATGTGTTATCGAAATCCAGTTTGGCCCCTGATTCCCTGCCTCCGGCTCCTAGCAAACCTGACAGATACTGCAGGGTTCCTGAGTCCCACAAGTTCCTTTTCAAAAATCCTGTTGCAGATCCAGAGACTATTTCTCAGGGGCCCAAGGACATTAAGACTTCTACAGCTAAAAAATCCTACCCTTTCTGATAGAGACTCCAGGGCGCTGGATAGATGGGGTAAAAAGGTTTATACTTCTGCAACCTTGGCAATCAGAGCTTTAATCTGCCAATTTCATATGTTAAAATATCAGCCGCATATTATTGGACTGCTTAAACAGAAAATGATCTTGATTCCTGACTGTGTTGAAAATAAAGATTTACAGGATTTAATGCATTCTGCTGAACAAGTTGGAAAACATACTTTGCAATGTGGTTTTGATTCTTTTAGAGGCCTCTTGCAGGGCTGCTGTTACTGGGTCTGTGCTTAGAAGGCATACTTGGCTTAAGGAGCAATCTTTGCCTGATCATGTTAAAGCTAAATTGTTGGATGCTCCTTTGAATCAGGACCGCCTGTTTGGCAACAAGGCTGAAGAAGTTCTTAAAAAGATGGAAGATAAAGCTAAATCTATGCAAATTGTTAAAGATTTTTTACAAGTGCAACCTTGAAGATTTAGTAGGCACTGGCGTACTAAGAATTGGTCCTTTCCAGTCCCTTCTAGGTCCTCTCAAGCCAAACCCAGGCACAGCAAAAATTCCAGGTTTCAGTCCCAGGGGCTGTCAGAACTAAGCAGTGGGGGGCCTCCACTTCCAAATCTGGAAATAACAAGACACCCCCCTTTGGTAAACAGTCTCAATGACTTCCTTTTAAAATTCCCAAGCACTTATCTTTTGACTGCCCCTTTGAGGGGAAAGATTGCTCTTCATGCAAGGAACTGGGAACTCATAACCCAGGACAAATGGGTTTTAAATATAGTGTCCCAGGGATGCAGATTTCATTTCCACACGTTGCCAACGCCAAACGGGTGGCCAGATCTGCCTCCAAATCAGTGGGCAGATGCTCAAAAACAAGTACTTTCTCTCTTAAGCATGGGGGTATTCAGTGGTACCAGAAGAGGAAAAGGGACAAGGTTTGTAGTCCAGGCTTTTTCTGGTACCCAGAAAAGACAAATCATAGCGTCCAATCTTGGACCTGTCTACTCTAAATACCTTTCTGGAGATTCCAAAATTCAAGATGCTGACTCTTCATCAATTACTTCTTATGCTAGGCAAAGACGCCTGGTTGGCAACACTAGATTTAAAAGAAGCATACCTGCACATCCCGATCAGGGAATCTTGCAGAAGATACCTACGCTTCAAAGCAGGCTACACGCATTATCAGTTCTCTGCACTGCCCTTTGGCTTGTCTACTGCGCCCAGGGTATTCACAAAGTGCCTGGCTCCAGTTATTGCATTTTGCAGGCAAAGAAATATTCAAATTTATCCATACCTGGACGATTGTCTAATTCAGGCAGAAAAACCAGGGCATACTTTTAAATCATCTGGCGTTTGTAAAAAGGGTTCTGACTTGTCTAGGGTACAACATAAACGAAAAGAAATCACAACTGGTACACTGTCAACAAATTACATTCCTGGCTGCAAGCTTGAATACAACTGCCCAGATGGCTTTCCTCACGCCAGAAGAGCAAATTCATGTGATAACTTACTTCAAACAAGTGGCCACAAAAACACTGCTATCTGCAAGACAAATACTGCAAGCCTTGGGGTTCATGGCCTCCTGCATTCTTCTAATTCCATATGCAAGACTGCATATGAGGAAACTACAGTGGTATCTAAAAAGTCTATGGAGTCAACATTATCACAGCCTAGAAACAATGATTCCTATGGGCAGAGACCTGCTACCAAAACAAGGGACTACCATTCACACTACCACTTGCCTCCCAAACCCTAACTACAGATGCATCAGACTATGCATGGGGGGGGGGGGGGGGGGCTCACCTGGCAGCGAAGTGCATTCAGGGCAAATGGAACCCAAATCAAATGCACCTGCATATCAATCAAAAAGAAATGTTAGCTGTACAGAATGCTCTGACAGCCTTCAAGGACTACATTCTTCCAGGACAACTAATGGTAAAGACGGACAACACCACGGTTATGTGGTACATAAACAAGCAGGAGGGTACACATTCCTACCCCCTCTGCAGACTAGCCATGGTATTGTGGAACACAGCCTTGAGCTACCAGGTGCACCTACAAGCTCAATTCCTGCCAGGAAAATTGAATACACTGGCAGATGGACTAAGCAGAAACCTCATGGACCCACATGAGTGGAAACTGGAACCAAGGATTTTCAACATGTTGACAAGCGAATGGGGGAGCCCAGACATGGATGTATTTGCCTCCCATCAGAACTACCAGTTGGACAAGTTTTGCACAAGGACTCCCCACAAACAAGCCTGGAAAGTAGATGCTCTGTCCTTCAGCTGGATGTTCTGTCCTTCAGCTGGAAAAACCTATTAGTCTACATCTTCCCCCCACTGCCTCTGCTCTCCAAAGTTTTACTAAAAGTCAAACAGGACAAACCAAGGATGATCTTGATTGCTCCAGACTGTCTGCGCCAACACTGGTACCCCCTCCTGCGCAGTGTCACAGTTATCTCCATGGCACCTGCCTCAGACCCCTTCCCTGCTGTCTCAGCAGGAGAACCAAATTCTGCACCCTCGGCTTCCAACATTGAACCTTGCAGCCTGGCTAATCATTTAAATTCACCCTTATCATCCCTCAGCATACCTGTGATGGATGTCATCTTGGAGGCAAGGAGACCTAGTATTAGAAACTCTTATGCTGACAAATGGAAAAGATTATGTGCCTGGAACCAATCTCAATGGATGAGCACAGCAGCGCCCAGTTTACCTCAGATTTTACAATACTTAACTGAGATGCTTCACAAGGGCCTGTCTTTTTCCTCCATTAAAATCCTCCCCTCAGCTATTACAGCTCATTGTAACACAGAACCTCCCCTCTTCTCTCATCATCTGCTCAAGCAGCATCTCAGAGGGGCAAAAAACTTGAGACCACCCAGGAAAGTTCCAACCCCTGCCTGGGACCTTAACTTTGTCTTGGAGAAACCCACTCTACCTCCTTTCGAGCCAGCTGCTACTGCAGACTTAAAATTTCTTTCTTGGAAAACAGCCTTCCTTTTAGCAATCACTTCAGCCAGAAGGATATCTGAATTACAGGCTCTTATGGCAGTGGAGCCTTTCATCATCTTTCATGCAGACAGGGTATCTCTCAGGACAAATCCATCCTTCATGCCCAAGGTGGTATCCAGTGTGGCTCTTAATCAGTCCATTCATTTACCAACCTTCTTTCCCAATCCACAGAACAAAGGGGAATGGATTCTGCATTCCTTAGATGTGCACAGACAACTTAGATTCTACTTGGACAAGACTAAACCTCGAAAGAAATCTGAACAACTACTGGTAGCATTTGCTGTGGGGGCAGAGGGAAAGGCTATTTCAAAACAAACCATTTCTAAATGGATAAGCCATTGCATTAATTTCTGCTATAAGCACCATGGAAAACCTATACCCCAGGGGATCAGATCTCACTCCACCAGGGCTGCATCTACTTCTGCAGCCTTTTTCAGAGGTGTTCCTACCAGGGACCTCCTAGAAGCTGCTACCTGGAGCTCTGTATATACTTTCACCAAGCATTATCATTTACCAATTTTCTCTAAAGCCAGAGCTGGCTTTGCCACTGCTGTCTTGCAGGGCCTTATAACTGGCCCTAATGCTGTACTCCTCCTCCCAACCATAGCTTTGAGAATCTACCCCAAATGTAATGACTGCAACAGTGAAACACGAAGAACATAGTGCAGTTGTGTACACTTACCATAAATGTAGATGTTAGAGTGTATTCACTGTTGCAGTCCTGTTTACCCTCCCTCCAGCCCCCTAACCTTTCTGGCTATATCTCTACTTTCCTTTACTATGCTTAAAAGCCTTTTTTGGTGTATTAGCTTTTTGGTGGAGGTATACCTTTGTGTTTTTATGTTTATTTGCTCCCCATTAGGGGGGCATCTGACATCTGGGGCAAGAAAAGCTGATGTAATGGCGTCGGCTGCATGTTTTATACCCCTGATGACCTGACGTCATGGAAGAAGGGACAGCAACCGACGCAGGACCCAAGACTTTGTTAATCAGGCCAACTGAGGGCAACCTGCCAGCAGATTACCCAAATGTAATGACTGCAACAGTGAATACACTCGAACATCTACATCTATGGTAAGTGTACACAACTGTACTTTGTCTGCTATCTTGTCCTATCACCTCTGCTCTGTGCACTTAGGTAGATAGTGTTCAACTGTGTTTTGGTCAGATTAACTATTATGAGCAAGTCTGTCTTCATTTCATTTGTCTACTTGGCAAGTGATTGAAGCTATTTTATTTTTAACGTTTTTATTAAATAGATACATTTTAACTAGTAATGTGATTTTATGTACTTCAGCAGAAAAAGCAAACCAAGGTAACATTTCCATTGTTATGGTCATGTAGTATACATACAGGTTTTCTTTTTAGCACTTTTGATTCACTCCAGCATTACATAAATTCCTATGTTCCTGACTTTCCTTAAACCTCACTCTTCTTCCTGAACATTATTCTGCTTGTATTGTTGCTACAAATTCCACTTACGTTTATGCAATTTTCTCATTCTCTTTTTTGAAGATTTAATTTTACTTACTATAGTCAGTATTCCAATTACAGCTAGTTTAGATTTTGTTTTCAGTTATCTAGTACTTTTTTTTTGGTAGCCACCAGCAATAAACTTAGAAAGGCCTTAATGGGTCTAGGCAATTCAGATCATTTATCCCAACTCAGAAGAATTATTTCCTTCATTGCAACATTTGTTCCCTCCAATATTTCTGGCTTAAACCGAGAAAGATCACCTCAGGGGTGAGACTGCGTAGGTGGGGGCATTTCGGCCTTGATAGTTGCCTGGAGGGAAATGGTCATACCTGTTTTACTCAGAATCATCATCATATTTCTGTATCTCATTTAGAATGCATACATTATAGGTTTATAGTTTAGTAGGCTAACTGCCCTTGTGCGCTGTTTTAAGACTAGCCAATTATTCCTTGTGAGAATCAAACCTCAGCCCTTTTGCCTGTAAGGTAAACACCTTAACCATTATGCGAACCTCCCATAAAATGCTTTCAGAAAAGATGCATACAAATTCATACTAGGCTAACAGCCCTTGCTGGCCATAGTAAGCCTAGCTAATTGCCCCATGTGAGACTCAAACCCTGCACCTTGTGTGTGTAAGGTAAACACCTTAACCATTATGATTTATTATGGTAATCTGGTGATGACGAATTGAGTACTTTAAATATTGAATGCCTGCTCTCCCTTTAAGTACTGTCTCTTGCAGAATGTTTGCAAGTATGCAGTTATACAGTAAAGCAGTACATATTTTAACACATACACAACACAGAGTAAATTACTTAAGTAAATATTATTATAAATGCATGTTAAACTAAAAGATATAATCATAAATTGTGAATAACTTAATACAATAACAGCATTAAGAAAATATTTGAGCAGTAAGTAAATACAATTAACTTTTGTATATACACTATTAATTAAACATATTTAATATACTGTACATGCACGTATTATAAAGCAATAAAAATGAGGATAACTAATTTTCAATAATTTTTACATACAAGCAGTATATTCTTACAGTGTAAAAATAACACAAGTAATAACATTATTAAAATATTAATGAACACTGAATGAATGTTACTTTTACAGACACTGGAAATTATACCTTTTTTATATTTGTAATTAAAAGTAATTGGTATGTGCAGTAGTTTTTTCTTGTTTCTTACATGTGGTTGAAACAGGGTACTTAGTGTTGTCAATGAGGAGTGGTAACATGAAGTATTTAGAAATGTATAAAGATGTGTATAAATTCTGTTTCTATTTGTTGTATTACTTTAGGAGAGATTAATATTTTATTTTAGTTAAAGGAGCAGGTTTACAAGTACCTGCATTGCTCTGTTCAGTGTAGGGTCATGATTTAAAGTATCCTGCTTAACTTGCTACTGTTGTCAGTGTTGAGAGGTATTGTAAATGATTTAAATGTATACAACTGAATGAATAGATTAATATTCTATTTTTCATTTTAAGTATTAATATTTTGTTTTTGTTCCATTCATTTTCACTGTAGGGGCATGGAATATTAAGATATGGGCATTAATGTAGGTATTTTAATTTAAAGTAGGAATATTAGAAAAGGGGCTTTAATGCAGATATTTTACTTTAATTGGAGTATTTTGGAATGTTAATTTTGTATTTATTTATTTATTTTACATTTGTTTACCAGGAGTGTCCGACTGAGACAAGCTGGCCTGTTTTCAGCGGAGGCCCGGGGAGAAAAGCTCCAAGTTACATAGTAAAACATTCAGAGTGAGATAAAAAAGTAAATACAATTGAATTGAGAGAACAAGACAACAGTAGAGCTCCAAGTTATATAGTAAAACAGTAAATACCATTGAAATGAGTGAAAAAGACAGCAATAGTGCACATACAGTGACATATTGTACCATATTTCTGTTGAATTAGACATGTTGCAAGGACGAGTGTGTGAATATTCCAAGTGCCCAGTGCCATGACTGTTTGAATATTCATATAGTAGAGCTTGGGGTCATTCACTTTTGGATGATGAGGTAGGACGTGGGTGGGGTTTACTACTGAGCATCCCAAGGTGATCTTTTTTAAAATAATCCACATTTCCACCAAGGTACTCTGTAGTGAACTTTTAAAATATGCCAACTTGTTACATTCTTAGAAAAAATGTTCCCAGTTTACTCTTGTCTTCCCCATCAAACATCCAGCATTTATCTACTTGAGGAAAATTCTTTGAAGTCTGCTTGGGGTATTTCTTGAGGTTCTGGCATGTGGTGACAAACTCAGCATATCAGGTACAGCAGCCACAAGTGAGAATTCATCTCCTTGCTGTTGGTTTGTCCATGACATCCACAGTGTTCCCCAAATACTTTTTACAAATATTGGTACATCTCAGGATCCAGAGTTTTACTGTTTATCCTTATATAAAACACTGCCTCATTCTGGTATCCTTTGTGAAGGAGATGCATATTGCCTTAGAATATTCTGTGAAATGTCTTGCTAACCCGAGGATCTCACGTTGCCCTTTTCATTCTTTCTCATTGTATTGGTTATGGATCCCACCTCGGATGTGACTCATCTGCATTCCACATACTTTTGGATCCAATTCTCAAGCTCTGCACTTTACCCACAGTGCCCCAGTCAGCCTACAGTATGTCAGATCTCATTTGCCACTATCTCTCACAAACAGGGATCCTCTCTTATGAGCTTATTGTTGCACTTTTTTGAGAATTGAGTATTTTTCTGCATCATGTTATCTTTTTCTGTAGGCTTTTGCTATCCTCAGTCTCCATTTACAGGTTTATTTGTTTTTTTCTTCTGTTGGATCTTCTTTTTTAACCATCTTTTTCCACCCTTGTGGTAGTCTTGTGCATGCCATTGTTCGTACCAGTCTGTCCTCATATTCTGCCTTTCCTACCATTTTACGGGTATCCTTCTTGCCATTGTTGGTAGATTTTTTGCAAGTTTTTGCTAGTTTTTCTGTTTAAAAAAACAAAACTTTCTATTGTATATTTTCTTTTTCTTTGTAGTGATGGCCGAGAAAACAACTGGCTTTAAGAAATGCACTTTCTGTGGGCACAAAATTCCAAATTCTGATGCCCACAGGAGTGAATTTATTATCTAGGAGTGGCACATCTTTCCACTGATTGCTCTATTTGTGCTGCATTCATTTCTAGAGGAATTTCTGACAGGAGAAACAAACTAGTTCTTAAGGGACTGCTGCTTCCATATTCTTGTTCTTCCTCAGTTGCTCAAACCCCCAGTAAGCACTCTGACTTCTTCAAAGTCTCGGAAGAGATCTACTTCATCTCCAAAAGAATCTTTTTCCACTGTGGCTTCTGTGGAGCCTCCTAAGAAGATCTGAAGAACTTTGGATCCGACGACTTCGGATCCTAAAAGGAAACCATTGGATCCTAAATCCTTGCATCTGATTGTCGTATTGAAGTTTCCCAAACAGTTCTCTGATCCAGGTACTTTATCTAAGTCTACACAAACTCGAGCACCCAGGTTCACAGTTGACCTAGTATTCTCTCAATTCCTTTCCCCCTTTCTTCAAACTACGCCGAGGAAAGGGAATTGAGGCCACAGTTCACTTCCTCATCCGTGAGACTGACATGGATGGGATGATGAGGAAATTCCTCAGAGCTCAGATCCATATGGGGGTTATTTCAGCTCTGGCTCCCATCAGATCCATGAGCCTTGCCTCCCCTTCCCATGTAGTCATGTCTCCTAATCCTTTTCGTCCTGTGGCTTTGGAGCCCTCAGATCTGAGAGTCATTGCTGGATCTAAAGTTGGCCAGCTGTTCAAATCTGACCATTTTCCTGAATGGTTCTGCTTCTATCCCTTCAGATCGGGATGAGTTTTGGAGCTGTAGCATCAGTGCTGGATCCAGGGAATCCGGGTCTACTCCGATATGGTCGGAGCCGTCCTTACCCCTCAGAGCTTCGGCACTGTATAACTTGGGTCCGGCTCCCTTCTTGAGGCATGGATCAGGGCAGGGTCGACACTTGGCTGCTTCTGAGGTTTTTGCCCCTGTGCAGCCGGCCATGGCATCTCCCGGTGCTTCTGCTTTTGATGAAGTGGAGAGGGCCTTCTCTCATCCAAGAGATCTGATCTCTGTCTGTCTGTCTTCCTTGGACTGTATACCTGTGGGTCTGAGCTCTGATTCCATCAAACCTATTCCACAGGGACAGCTGGTACCAACTAGTGTCCAGTTAGCTTCCCTACAGGAAGTTCCCCTCTCTTTGGATACCTCCCAAGAGCATCCTACTAAGGAGGTTCCCTGCAAGAGAACCTGCAACAGAAGACACATAGATTCGCCTATGGAATCTATCACAGAGGATACTGACTTTGAGGAAGGGGAAGGGTCCCCCAGCTCTTCACCAGATGATGTCTCATTTGGAGACTTACTAGAGATACTTATGCAGAAGGGTGGATGGTCTTCAGATACTCCCTCCCCAAAAGAGTCTGTCTTTTTGGAAGCTTTTGGTTCCAACCCATCTATGTTTTGGGTGACTTCCCCGGCTGATGAGCTTATTGACCTGGTCTCTCACTGGGCATGGAAGTAGCCAGACTCGAATTTCCCCAAAACCCATATAAAAGTTTGACACCGCTGAAGCACAGACCCCATTGGAGCAAAGGAGTCCCTGTTGAAGCAGTGGTTGTGGTAGCCACAAAAAAGGAGCTAGCTGAACAGAGCTCCTATGTCCATCCTCCTAACAGAGAGTTAAGGGAAGGGTGATGGACAGAATTTGGGAAGCATCTGTTTGCTTTACTGACTTTTGCTGTGAGGTCCCTGAATTATTTCTTACCCTTTAGAAGGCTTCAGATGGATTTGACGAAGGAGCTCTCCAAATTCCTCTTGGAGTTCATGTCTTCAGAGGAGTATAAGAGGTCATCTTCACAACTGACTACTCTATTATCCATTTCCAATACATTCATGAGGTTGATATCCCATGCTGCAGAGGGTACCTCACGGGCTGCCAGTTCAGGCATTGTCATCAGAAGACCTGCCTGGATGCCATTTTGCGGAGCCCTGCAAGTCTTCTTTTATCAATGCTCCTTTTAATGGTACGTTCTTGTTTGGCCCTTCTGTTAAAGAAATGGTTTCTCACACTGAACAGGAAGGTAAGACCCCTGTCTGCCATAGGGATTCAAATTTCTATCCCTCAACAATCCTTTTCAAGAATCAAAGGGGGGCAAGAAAATGTGCTTCCGTAAATCCCAGGTAGTTTTTTACAGGATCCATGTGGGGAAAAGTCCTCCAGGTACAGACATGGGAGTTCAAATGGAAGGACACCATCCTTGTGCCAGAGGAGTCCCGCAAAACCAGAGTTTCTGAGACTCCTTTCTGGGTAGACCCTTTCAGTGCTCCTGAAGGGTTGCCCAATTTCTCACCTCTAGATTCAATCAGGGGGTGCTTGGCTTTGCACCCAGACCCTGGGCTTCTATAACAAAAGATTCTTGGGTGCTGAAAATAATATCCAGAGGTTACTGCATACCATTTTTCCAGATTCTCCCAATCAAAAGAAGAAGAAAGCTTCCTGATGTCCCACCCAGTCACAGGGAAGCTGCAGCTCAGGAGATTCAAAAGCTGCCAGTGAAAAGTGGCATTCAGGTGGCCCCACCAGACCAAAGAGAATTCTGAACGCACTCAAGGCTATTTTTGGTGCCAAAGAAGACAAGGGGACCTGAGACCAGTTTTGGATCTAAGCAACCTGAACTAGTTGTGAAGAAGTCAAATTTCCAAATGGTCATGGTTCAGTCCATCCTGCCTTTTTTGCACAAGAACGATTGGATGTACTCAATCGATCTTCAGGACGTATACTATCTCATCAAGATGAACAGACGCTCCAGACGATGTCTGCGCTTTGGTTGTGAGCCAGGCACTGTCAGATGTTCTTCGTGTTTCAGTGTTGCAGTCATCACACTTGGGTTATCTGCCTGCAGGTAGCCCTCAGTCGGCCCGAATACCAGAGACTTAGTATTTCTGTGTTGGATGCTGTCGCTCCAGGTCTGACGTCAGGGGTATAAAAACAGGCAGCCGACGCCATTACATCAGTCCTTCTTGCCGAGGAGCCCGGAGCAGAAGCAGTTCGTACGAGTGCCTATCGGCCACCACCCGAGTTTTTGTTTACGAATTGAATCATCCTGAAGTCTTCTAAAGCTAAGTACCCTGTTGGGGATCCATTTTTCTTGTTCTAACCGATGTCAGAAAAAGTTAACAATTGTCTTGCCTATGGAAAGCAAATACCACACCGAGATTTACATTTTTACTGCGTCACCTGTTTAGGCCCAGACCACGACGTACCTCGCTGTCTGTTTTGTGCCTTGTTCAAGGCCCAAACTATTCGTCGTCTGGCCCTTATTGCCGCTAAATACTTTAATTCTCAATCTCCGTATTCCGAAATGGCCTCAGTAAACCATCCGACAAAATATCAGGATAAAGACAGACAGACTGCACAGGCCCAAAGCTGCCAACAACAGTTTCGTTAAGCTAGTTGCCAGATCGCTGGTACTCAGTGAGGCGCTTTTGCAGCCCCTGATGCTCGCTTCTGTGGATTCACAGGCCTCTACCGAGACCCGTTCAGAGTCCGGTATGCCCTGAGACTCTTCATCTATGGAACCTGCGGATGTCTCTACCCTGGATGGGTCCAGAGCTGTTGAGCAGGCACCGGCTTCTGAGGAAGTTCTTCGCACTACAGATGTCCAACACAAACTGACGACTTCTTTTGCGTCTTCAGTTCCGTCTAAAACTACTGAGTTTCTAAGACCAAGAGTACGCCCTACGCCTAGAAAACCGATGACCACAGCGCATGCACCTGCTCCCTTGCCACAACCTCAAATGCTTAAAATGGCAGAAGACCTTATTATGCTGATTATGGGAAATCAGCCTTCCCCTGCTAAGAGAAAGAGACCTGTCCCCAGCAGCTTCAACAGACCAAGAGTCCGATGACTCTGAGGTATCTGATCATGAAGGCATGCCCTTATCTGCTTATGAGAATTCAGATGCAGAGGAATCCATTCCCTCTGCCTCTCCTCCAGAGGACTTTTCTTTTGGTGAAACCTTACATACCTTAAGAGAGCATTTCCATTGGGAATGCCAAGACTATCCTCAGTCCAAAAAGAGACTGTGAGAATTTCTAGACTTGCCACAACATAGGCTTTTAGCAATACCCCCAGTCCTGGAAGTTATGTATGATGTCTTTATGGAATACAGTCTTATTCCTATCACTTTACCTCCTGCCCCTAGGAAACCAGACAGGTACTACAGAGTACCTGACTCTCATAAATTCCTTTTCAAAAGTCTTACTGTTAACCCAGAGATCATCTCCCAGGGGCCTAAAGGTATCAAAGCAACTACAGCTAAGAATCCCACCCCTTCGGACAGGGATTCCAGAGCTTTGGACAGATGGGGTAAGAAATTATATACCTCTGCAACTCTCGCCATTAAGGCTTTGAATTGTCAGTTTCACATGCCGAAGTACCAACAACATTTTATGGAATTTATTAAACAAAAAATAGCAACCTTTCCAGACTGTGCAGAAAGTAAAGGAATACAAGAGCTTATGTATTCTGCAAGCCAAGTCAGCAAGCATACATTGCATTGCAGCTTTGACCCCCTAGAAGCAGGGCAGCAGTCACTGGTTCTGTACTGAGAAGGCATGTTTGGCTTAAGGAGCAGACCTTGCCAGACCATTTCAAATCAAAGTTATCAGACGCTGCTTTGAACAAGGACAATCTGTTTGGCACCAGAGCAGAAGAGGTTCTAAAAAGATGGAAGAAAAAGCTAAATCTATGCAGGCAGTCAAAGAATTCTTACAACTACAGCCTCCTAGACTCAGTAGGCATTGCCCCTCGAAGCATTGGTCCTTTCCAGCCCCCTGAAGGCCACCTCAAATTAGACCCAGGGGAACAGACCCCCCAGACCACAGTCTCAGGGTATACAGAGATCTAAGCAATGGAGTGCCTCCACCTCCAAAGCAGGGAGTGCTACGCCACCCCCTTACGGAAAGAATTCCCAAAGACTTCTCTACTCCACTCCCCACCTCTACCCAACTACTTGTGCCCTTAGGAGGAAAACACGCCCTTCATGCAAAAAACTGGATGTCCATCACCAAAGACCGATGGATCCTCAACATTATATCCCAAGGGTGCAAATTTTACTTCCACTCTCTGCCAATCACAAAAGGGTTGCCAGACTTTCCTCCAAACCAGTGGGCAGAGGCACAAAACCAAGTTCTATCCCTGCTCTCTATCAGGGCAATTCAACCTGTTCCGGCGGAACAGATAGGTCAAGGATTCTATTCCAGACATTTCCTGGTACTCAGAAAAGAGGGCTCTTGGCACCCAACCCTAAATCTTTCAATTCTCAACACCTTCCTGGTGGTACCAAAATTCAAAATGTTCACCCTGCAGCAGCTTCTATCTATGCTAGCCAAAGAAGCCTGGTTAGTCACCCTAGACTTAAAAGAAGCTTATCTGCATATCCCTATAAGGAAGTCATGCAGGAAATATCTATGTTTCAGGGCCGGATCTATGCATTATCAGTTCTCTGCACTTCCCTTTGGCTTATACACTGCTCCCAGAGTATTCACAAAATGCCTGGCTTCAGCCATTGCTTACTGCTGGCAGTGAAATATCCAAATTTAGCCGTACTTGGATGACTGCCTGATTCAGGCAGACAGTCAGGAATTGCTGTTGCAACTCCTGACATTTTTAAAAAAAACCTTCTAACATCCCTGGGGTACACCATCAACAAAATGAAATCAAAACTAGTCCCCAGTCAAAAGATTGTATTCCTGGGAGCAAGCTTGGACACAGCATCCCAGATGGCATTCCTCACTTCAGAAAAACAAGCCCACCTTACAGACTGTTTTACTCAAATGGCCACCAGAACACAAATATCCTCAAGGAAAATCCTGCAGGCCCTAGGGTTCATGGCCTCATGCATCCTACTAATTCCATATACCAGACTGCATATGAGGAAACTTCAGCGGTACTTAAAAAGTCTTTGGTGCCAACATTCTCAGGACCTGGAAACTGTCATTCCTATTATACCCTGTCTAAGGACAGAGTTTCTTTGGTGGGCAGCTGCGTGCAACCACAAGACTGCCCTTCGCTCGACCCCACGCCGCCCAGACCCTAACCACAAACACATCAGGCTATGCCTGGGAAGCACACATGGATGGCAAGTGCATTCAGGGCCACTGGAGCCCAAGTCAAATTCATCTGCACATCAACCAAAAAGAGATGCTAGTTGTGCAGCATGCTCTGACAGCTTTCAGATCCCTACTCTCACCAGGACACCTGCTAATAAAAACAGACAGCAACGCAGGTATGTGGTACATCAACAAGCAGGAGGGAACCCACTCTTACCCACTCTGCAGGCTAGCCATGACCCTGTGAAACACAGCCTTGAACATGCAAGTCCATCTGCAAGCTCAATTCCTGCCAGGCAAACAAAATTCACTGGCAGATGACTTAAGCAGAAATCTCTTAGACCCCACACAAGTTGTAATTACAGCCCAGCACCTTCAACCTTCTGATTCAGAAATGGGGGACCCCAGAGGTGGATCTCTTTGCCTCACCCTGCAACCACCAGCTCAGCAAATTCTGCACCAGGAACACTCATAGCAGAGCCTGGAAAGTGGATGCACTATCTTTTCAGTGGGTAAATCTCTCAATCTATGCCTTTCCCCCCTTTGCCCCTTCTCTCAAGAGTATTACTCAAGCTAAGACAGGTCAGACCAAGGACAATTGTGATTGCCCTGGACTGGCCATGCCAGCACTGGTACCCACTTCTACGCAGTCGGTCACTGGTGCCATCCTGGCACCTATACCAAAACCCAATCCTGCTCTCTTAGCAGGGGGGACAGATTTTGCATCCGCAAATGCAAACCCTAAACCTTGCAGCCTGGCTTATTCCTTAAATTTTCCCCCAGTAACTCTAAGCAAGCAGGTGCTTGACGTAATTCTTGAAGCCAGAAGACCCAGTACAAGAAAATCCTGTGCTGATAAGTGGAAAAGGTACTGCTCCTGGATTCAGTCTAAAGGAGAGGACACAACTCTATCCTCCCTGCCTCTAATCTTGGATTACTTAGCAGATTTATTCCGCAAAGGCCTGCCCTTCTCCTCCATTAAGATACATGCCTCTGCCATTTCGGCTCATTACAACACTGAGCCATCTCTCTTCTCGCACCCTGTTATCAAATGGCTCCTGAGAGGGGGCATACAACTTAAGGCCGCCAAGGAGAGCACCCACCCCTGCTAGGGACCTTAACTTTGTACTGGAAAAGCTCACGCTTCCCCTCTTTAAACCTGCAGTGTCAGCGCAGTTAAAGTTCCTCTCTTGGAAAACAGCCTTGCTTCTGACCATCCCTTCAGCTAGAAGAGTGTCTGAGCTACAAGCACTTATGGCTGTGGAACCCTTCATTATTTTCCATACTGACAGGGTTTCCCTCAGGACTAACACTTCCTTTATACCTAAAGTGGTGTCCAGTGTGGCTCTCAACCAATCCATCCATTTGCCAACCTTCTTCCCTAATCCTCAAAATAAAGGGGAAAGGATCCTGCACCCCTTGGACGTGCACAGACAGCTCAGATTCTACCTTGATAGGACTAAGCCCTTCAGGAAATCTGACCAGTTACTAGTCAGCTTTGCAACAGGGGCAGAGGGCAAGGGTATTGCAAACAAACAATTTCCAAATGGATAACACACTGCATCCATTTCTGCTACAAGCACCATGGGAAAACAAACCCTCAGCTGTCAGAACTCATTCCACTAGGGCAACTTCTACATCTACAGCATTTCTCAGGGGAGTCCCTACCAGGAACATCCTGGAAGCTGCTACCTGGAGTTCTGTACACACTTTCACCAAGCATTACCACATGCCTATCTTTTCCAAATCCAGGGCAGGTTTTGCAACTGCAGTCCTGCAAGGCATACTAGCCAGCTGTAACTCTTCTTGACTGCCTCCACCCTTCTTCAGCTTTGGGAATCTACCCAAGTGTGATGACTGCAACAGTGAAAGATGAAGAACATAGTACAGTTGTATACACTTATCATAAATGTAGATGTTTGAGTGCATTCACTGTTGAAGCCCTGGTTTCCCTCCCTCCAGCCCCCTGGTTTTTCTCTCTCCTCTCTATGGCTTCTACTCACCCCTTTCATGGGTAATGATATTTACTTTTTACTGGTGGTATGTTCCCCACCATGACTTAGCTCCCTATTTGGGGGGCTCCTGACATTTGGGGCAAGAAAAACTGATGTAATGGCATTGGCTGCCTGTTTTTATACCCCTGACGCAACAGCATCCCACGCAGAAATAGTAAGTCTCTGGTATTCGGGCCGACTGAGGGCTAACTGCAGGCAGATGACCCACGTGTGATGACTGCAACAGTGAATACACTCAAATGTCTACATTTATGGTAAGTGTACACAACTGTACTTTCAGAGCCCTGCCTTTTGGTCTCACCACAGCCTCCAGGGTGTTTATCAAGTATATGGCAGTGGTAGCAACTCACCAGAGACTGCTTGGGATTCAGTGTATTTCCATATCTAGATGACTGGCTCCTCACTGTCCCAACCAGGTATTTCTTAGAACAGTCCATAGACTATTTCCTCCAACTTTTTGAAACACTAGGCATTACAGTCAAAATCTCCAAATCCAAACTGTGCCTAGTACAGAGCCTGGAGTTCATCTGTGGCCAGCTGAACACATTAAGTCATATTGTCACTGTGCCACTATTGTCATTGTATAGATGCAGTCAAGTTCCAGGTACAACAAATTCTTGTTCATCCTACTCCAGCCAGACTTGTACTTCAGGCTTTAGGTTCAGTGGTCATGGCTATAATCTTAGTTCCTGTGGCAGATTTCTACACCCAGTCAAACTCACATAGGTATGCATATAGCATTTTCAGTGGTGGATTCACTGGGATGAGATTTACCTGGCCCGTCTTTTTTTTCTGTCTTTTCGAGTGACCACTATGACCACAGATGCTTCCCAGTTGGGGTGCGTGCATGGGGCATTTCTTGAGATGGATGGTCTAAGGTATGTGGTCCCCCCAAGAGACCAATTCACACATCAGTGTCCTAGAGATGAGAGCAGTTCTTTTAGCATTGCAGGCCTTTCAAGATGTTCTCCCTCTAGGGAATATTAGATACAAATCATCATCATGTCTGTGGTCTGGTACATCAACAAAGGGGAGAGCCCAGTCTTACCTCCTTTGCAGTGAGAGTGTGGCAGTGGGTAATCTCCTTCAACTGCTTTCTAGTGACAATGCACATTCTGGGGAAATTCAGCTTACTGGTGGACAAACTCTGCAGGTCCATTTTGTCAACTTATGAGTGGTCTCTCAATCAGTCACTGGAGGAAAATATTTTCTATTGTTAGGGCCAACCTTGTTGCTATCTCTGTGCGTCTCCCCACAACAAGCTCAACAGGTACTTTCCTCTAATCCCCCCTCAGGGGAGTCAGTGAGATTCTGTAGTCCACGTATGGCCCTCCACTCTCCTTTACACCTATCTCCCGTTACCTCTGATTCCAAAATTCTTACAGAAAGCCAGTTGGTTGAAGAGCTCAGTTATCCTCATTGCCTCTTTCTGGCCTCGCCAGGTGTGGTTCTCCTTCCTTTGGTCTCATCTTTGTTATCCTCCATGGATACTTGACCACAGTCCAGAGCTTCTCTCATGTCCCTCGGGGATGAAGCATCCCAGTATTCCAGGCCTTAAACTAACCGCATGGTTTCTCCAGTTCCATTAATAGCTAGACAGTCCAGGCTTTCCCCCCTAGTTCTTTATATACTTTTATTTTCCCAGAAAACTTCTACAGGGAAGATATACAGGAGTAAGTGGAAAAGGTTTTCGATTTGGGCCCTTAAAAAGGAAATTTAACCTGTTTACTCCTCCTATTTCTTCAGTTCTGGAGCTTTTTTGCTTCATTTTCTCAGAAAGCTTCTACAAGGAAGATTTACAGGAGTAAATGGAAAATATTTTCAATTTGGGCCCTTGAAAAGGATATTGACTCCCTTTATTGCTCCTATTACTTTGGTTCTGGAGTTTACTTCTATTATTCATGAAGGTGTTAGTTTTTCCACAATCAAAGTACAGTTAGCAGCCATATCAAATTTTGATTCAGGAGTAAAAGTTTCCTCTAGCTTCTTTCAAATTATACAAGACTTTTCTAAAGAGCACCTTCCTACTCAGGCCTCCAGTGAAAGATCTGTCACCTTCTTGGGATATGACAGTCATATGTCAAGGGTTGACACAACCTTTTGAACTTTCAGCCAAAATTGATTTAAAAATTTTGTCTTTGAAAATAACATTTTTAGTAGTTATTACATCTGAAAGGAGAACTTCTGAACTCCAGGCTCATCCAAATCCCATTACATTGTTTTTCACAAAGATAGTTACTTTATGAACCAGCCCATCCTTCTTGCCAAAAGTATCTTCTGAATTGAATGCCACTCAGACAATTCATTTGCCTGTCTTCTTCCCCAGTTTTCCAAAGAAAAGAGAATATATGCTACATCTTTTAGATGTACATAGACAGCTAAGTTTTTTTATTTACACAGGACAAAGGATTTCAGGGAAAACAGGCCAGCTGTTTGTTTCTTTCTCACCAGATAGACTGTGGTCACCACTTTCTATAGTTATCCTGGAAAAATGGATTACTGATTGCATTTCTTTTGTATATGATATTCTTAGCAAGGTTTCTCACCATCAAAGCCTCCTAAGGCACATTCAATTAGATCCATGGCCACTTCCTCTACCTTTTGGTCTAGAACTTCCATTGATGATATTTGCACAACAGCTTCCTGGCCTAATGATCACACCTTTATTGCTCATTACAAACTAGATTTGTCTTCTAGAAGCAGAGCTGTGTTTTGTTCAGCAGTTCTCCGGAATATCATTCCATGAGGACCACCCAAGATTCATGTAGCTTGGTACTTTGTCCCATACAGTGAAGAATGAAAAGGACAGCATCCGGTATTAGAGTTATATACTCACCATAGCTATGCATCTGTGATGTTCTTCGTGTTTCACTGCTGCAGTCATCACATTTGGATTATCTGCTTGCAGTAGCCCTCAGTCGGCCTGATTATCAAAGTCTTGGGTCCTGTGTCAGCTGCTGTCTCATCTTCCATGACGTCGGGTAGTCAGGGGTATAAAGCATGCAGCCGACGCCATTACATCAGTCTTTCTTGCCGTGCGGTGCACGAACCAGAAGCAGTTCGCAAGTGCCGGTCGGCTGACTCCTGAAATTTTCGTTTTCGAGTTTCAGATCCGAAGTCTTCAACTAAGCTAAGTACCCCGTTGGGGATCCTTTTTCTTGCTCTAAACCGATGTCAAGTAAAAGTTAACAGTTGTATTTCATGTGGAAAGCAAGTATCTCGTAAAGATTTTCATTTGTACTGCATTCCTTGCTTAGGCCCAGACCACGACATACCTCACTGTTGGTTTTATGCCTTATTCAAACCTTGTACTATTCGTCATCGGTTCATTTACGCATCTAAATATTTCGGTACTCTGTTCAATTATCCAGAAATGGCTTCAGTAAGCCACCCGACTACCGACATTCTGAAAAAACGCAAAGACAGAGACAGACCGCATAGGTCCAAAGCTGCCAACAATGCTTCTCCTAAGCTAGTCGCCAGTTCGCCGGTACTCAATGAGGTGCTGATACCCGTTACTTCAGATTCGCAAGCCTCTACTGAGACTCATTTGGAGTCCGGTATTCTGCGAGATGCTTCTTCAACTGTGGAACCTGCGGATGTCTCTACCTTGGATGGGTCCGGAGCCACTGTGCAGGCACCGGCTTCAGAGGGTGTATTCAGGCCTACCAACTTGCATATTAAACTGACTCCATCTTCTTCTTCAAGGCCTAAAACTCGATCCATGCCTAGAAAACCAACACCCAGACTGCATGGTCAGGCCCCTATGCCTAAAAAACAAATGATAAGAATGGATGAAGATCTTATTACTCTAATTAGTCGAAAAACACAGCATTTATTGTATTTTCTGCTTATTTGAAAAAAAAACTTGAAAAAAACAAAAAAAATACTCTTGTTTTCCATACTTTCCTAATAGTTTGTTCCAGTGATCAGATTTTGCTGATCCCTGGGCTTTGTCTTGGTTCCTGTGTTTCTCCATTTTCCTTGTTTGGTCAAGGGGAAGTTTCTTTACTCACCAGTGAGGGTGGGGAGTACTGAGCTGCCTGTTTGTCCTCAGAGGAGTGGTTTAAACCAGTAACTTGTAGTTTATTGGCCATTTTGGGTCATTTCCTGTCTTTTCCAGCCCCCTGCTATAAAGCGGCGGGCTTTTCTGGCTATAGAGAACTCAGCACAGCTCCTCGTGGTGTCCAGCAGAGTTCCTAGAGCAGCAGAGACCAGAAAAGACAAACTTTCCAGATTCTAAATATTTTTTCTGCATTTTCGACTTTTTAAGCCTTTCGGCTACTATTTCTGCCTGTTTTATTCTGTTATTACCTGTTTTTACTGTTTTTAATAGTTTGAATTGTTTCATGCACTTGCTTGTTTAATATTTACTTAAAAGTTAAACAACAGGCTAATACACTCAAGTGTACTAGCTTTTGATAGCAATTAGTCGAAAAACACAGCATTTATTGTATTTTCTGCTTATTTGAAAAAAACTTGAAAAAAAAAAAAAAATACTCTTGTTTTCCATACTTTCCTAATAGTTTGTTCCAGTGATCAGATTTTCCTGATCCCTGGGCTTTGTCTTGGTTCCTGTGTTTCTCCATTTTCCTTGTTTGGTCAAGGGAAGTTTCTTTACTCACCACTGAGGGTGGGGAGTACTGAGCTGCCTGTTTGTCCTCAGAGGAGTGGTTTAAACCAGTAACTTGTAGTTTATTGGCCATTTTGGGTCATTTCCTGTCTTTTCCAGCCCCCTGCTATAAAGCGCGCTTTAGCGCGGAGCTGCTACCATTGCACACTAGGGCAGCGCCGGTTAATCAGGTTTAAACTATTCGGGCTACCTAAAGTCCACTCTTCAAATTTTCCCTTATAACTACCTTCCTCAAAGTATACTACTGTTCTATTTAGTGTATCCTATAACTATAAATTATCTCTACTTGACTCCCAAGTAGACTATTCTCTATCTGTATAGCCCAGCACTTGCTCCTACAGTACTTATCACCTTGATACAGCACTCTTGTTACAGATAGTACCCCAAAAAAGCAAACCCCATTTCTCGGTCACCCACACCCCCCAAAACCTTTTTTAAGTTTTTCCGTCTATTCCTTCTAGCATGTCGAGGGATCAGTTGCTAATGTCCTCTCCTGCTCAGCTGGTGAACCTGGGAATATTGAGGCAATGTTACAATTGCCTCATGTACACAGACAACCCTCTCCTCCTCCCACAAAACACAAATACATGAGAGAGATGCAACTATACGGCCCAACTGGAGGCTGAGCTCTCTCAACATAGGACTGGCAAGACCAGACAGGAGGAGAAGGTAACCACACACACACTATAGACCCAGTCTCACATAGTACCATCACAACCTCAAATCATACACATAAACACACAGAGACATACTCGGAGGCTCTGATCAAAAATCTACCAAAACAGCAGAGGCCACCAAAGCAGACACCCAAACAACTACCACCTCAGAACACAACACCTGCAACACATAGACCACACAGTCAGAGTGTCAAGCAGTCACAGCCCTTAAGGCCAAACACAATGCCAGACACACTAGTCATTGGTGACTCCATAGTCAGACACACTGACGTCCCGCTCACTAGACTGAGTAAGGAAAAGGTCACAGTAAGCTGCCTGTCGGGCTAGAATCCGCATAACGCAAGCACTCAGGTCTCTCAACAGCAGGTACAAATGCGACTCAATCATTGTCCACGCTGGTGTAAGCGACCTGAGGCGTACCTCCTTGGACTACATGAAAAGAGACATAGAGGAGCTCTCTGATTATGTAGCCCAAGCAGGTATGACCCTAACCTTGAGCAGTATCCTACCTTCACCAAGAATGATGCCACAATACAGAGATAAGATGATCAGCTTTAACAATTGGCTTAAACTCTGGTGTCAT
The DNA here is from genome assembly GCF_019279795.1 of Protopterus annectens. Classification (NCBI taxonomy): domain Eukaryota; kingdom Metazoa; phylum Chordata; order Ceratodontiformes; family Protopteridae; genus Protopterus; species Protopterus annectens. The sequence continues at coordinate 484,622,715 of NC_056746.1, forward strand.
TCAAAGGGGACCGAATGACTGTCTGCCTGGAATGACATGCTGGGCAAGCCACGCTGCTTCAAGGGCGGCTTGCACCTGTCACCCTGGGATTCGGATTTTGGCAAAGGCTCTTGCCACCCCATAGTGCCTTTTTAGGCAAGGCTCAAATTCTAAACCTACCACCCTAGAACACAACAAAGAAAAAAAAACTAAGGGTAATGCTGCTCAATGCCAGAAGTCTTAACCTCAAGATGCACGCACTCGAGGCCCTTCTCAGTATGGAGAACATCGATGTCTGTGCTGTGACAGAAACCTGGTTCAAGGCTCCTGAGAGCACCCCAGCACTATCAGGTTTTACCTCATATCATGCGTTCCGGCCCCAAAATCCGGACAATACCAAGAAAGGTGGGGGGGTATCCATATTCATCAAGGACACCCACACCTCAAGATTGGTGGCAACGCACGATGCATCGGAAACCATCCAGGTGCAATTAACCATAGGCAAGACTGCTCTGCAATTTGTAGCATGTTACAGGCCACCCTCGCAAACTCAGGAACCTCACATGGCCTTCCTGAAAACACTGGAGGGGATAAATGTATCTCCGAACACCATCATACTAGGTGACTTCAACTACCCTAATATAGACTGGGAACACTACTCAAGCCCAAAAGTTCCTGGAATTCATAAACTCAAATGCCATGGAACAACTAGTGACCATCCCCACAAGAGGAGAAAACATACTTGATCTCATTATCACGAACATGGGAGCACAATGTTCAACACCGGAAGTATACCCCTCACTGGTGAGATCAGATCATAAACTAATCTCGCTGGAGGTCCTTATCCCGCCCCCACCCGAAATAAAAAAGACCACAGTAAAGAACTTCTCGAAAGCCGACTTCACACTGCTTAAGACTAGTGTGGTCTCCTTTAAGGCCCGAGCGGTAAACATTACTCAAACCGCTGAATCACTTACAAATGCCTTCTACCAGCACCTGCAGGGCTGCATGGATCCGGCAATCCCAAGCAAAACAAAGACTCTTTGTACCAAAGGCAAGCGTCCACTATGGTGGACCCCAGCCATAAACAAACTCTACAACAAAAGGAGAAAGCTACTACAAGATAGAGCAAAATCCTTAAAAGGAAAGACACCGCTGATCACTATAAGTAAAAAGCTAAGAGCTCTCATAAAATCATCCAAAGCTAATTTTGAGAGAAAAATAGCTAAGGACTCTAAAGACAACCATAAGGCATTCTTTAGCTATGTCAGAAACCTAGGAGGAAACTCCCAGATATGCTCAGAATTAGTCCAAAATGATGTGAAGATTACTGATCCTACAGACATTGCCAACATACTGGCTGACAGGTTCAGTGCAAACCCCAAAAGGAGAGATATCTATACCAAATGATTGTAGCCCCCCAAACATCTCTAACGCCCAGGTGAGAACTGCTCTCTCCAAGGCAAAGAACACAGCTTCCATGGGACCTGATGGTGTCCCCGGCTGTGTGCTCCACGAACTCAACGAGGAATTAAACCCACAGTTAGGACAGCTGTTTAATCTTAGTCTCACCTCCGGATACATACCCAGGGAGTGGCGCACAGCGACTGTGGTCCCACTTCACAAAGGCGGTGCCTCCACCGACTCTGGAAATTACCGTCCCATTAGCTTGACAAGCCTTATCTGCAAAGCCATGGAGAGGATCATAATGGATCTCATAAATAAAGACATAGGGAATTTGCAGACTTTGGATCCAACCCAGTTTGGCTTTGTCAAAGGCAGATCATGCCTTTTAAACTTGGTTGACTTTTTGAAACAGTCACCAAGGCCATTGACGAGGGAAAGGCAGTCCATACAGCCTACCTAGACCTGGCGAAGGCTTTCGATACAGTACCCCACTCGGGTATCATTGAAAAACTCATCAACTTAAATGTAAACCCATACATTACAAGATGGGTTGCAAACTGGCTGAGTGATAGAACCCACAGGGTCAGAGTTGCTGGCGCCATGTCAGACTCAAAGCCTGTCACAAGTGGTGTCCCACAGGGCTCAGTCCTGGGCCCACTCTTGTTTGGCATCTACTTTTCTGAAGTGCAAGCAAACACAGGAGGGTTATGGCTGACAAAGTTTGCAGATGACTGCAAACTGGGCCGTAGTCGAAAACACATCTGACACAGATATCCTTCAGAAGGGTCTCGCAGAAACGGATAACTGGTGCCAGAGCCATGGCCTAAAGTTAAATGCCAAGAAATGCATAGTCATACCCTTCGGGAAAAACAAGGTTACCCCTAGCTACCATATAGGTGGCAATCCAGTGATCACAGAAGAAGTTATCAGGGACCTGGGGACCCAGGTTGACAGTAGCCTTTCATTCGACACTCATATTGCTAAAGTAGTAGGAAGACCTTCTACATTGCCCACCTTATCATGAAGGGATTCACATCTAGATCAAGGGAGGTCATAGTCTCCCTATACTCATCACTCATCAGACCAATGATTGAGTACAATGCCCCATTCGGAATGTATCTGACCCGACACTTGCAGCAGCTGGAGAGGCCACAAAAGTTCCTCACCAAAAGGATAAAGGGTCTCAAAAATCTGCCTTATGCTGCCCGACTGAAAGAACTCCAGATATATTCAGTTGCTTACCGCTTGCTCAGAGGTGACCTGTGCCTGACATACAAGGCCATGTCAAACCCAGATTTGATGAACATGCTTCATCTCAAAAAATCTAGATCCCTTAGAGCCACAAGGGCGGGAGACTTAAACCTCGACATGGTTATTAATAGGACGTGCTGGAGGGACAGATTCATCACCCAAAGACTCCCTATGCTGTGGAACAAAATCCCGGTATATGTGAGGCAGAGCACCTTGCTGGCCTTGTTCAAGAGGAATCTTGACCAATGGATGGGAGATCGCAGATACACCCCAGGGGTTACCTCAGTGTCACTGCTCGACAGAGGCACAGCAAAATAATTGGCATAGTTTCTCCAAACTAAAGGGGTGGCGTGAGCCACAAAACTATGGGCTAGGCTTGTAAATGCCCTCGGGCAGATAGCCTAGTATGAACCTATGAACGTAATCAGGGGAAGACACCCTTCCCCCTCTAAGAGACCTAGGACTGAATTTCCTTCTGATTCTTCTGATCAGGATTCTGAAATTTCTGTTTTCTCTGATGACCAGGATTTGCCCTCCTCTACCTATGAGGATTCTGATGCACAGGACTCCATTCCCTCTGCTTCCCCTTCAGAGGATTTCTCTTTTGGGGAAACCTTGCATACTCTTAGGGAGTATTTCTGCTGGGAAAGACAGGATTACTCTGACTCCAAAAAGAGGCTTAGGGAATTCTTAATCCTACCTCAACACAGGCCTTTAGCTATCCCTCCTGTACTGGACATTGTAGATGATGCCTCCTCAGAATCTAGCCTGGCCCCTGACTCTGTACCTCCTGCTCCCAGAAAACCTGATAGGTTTTACAGGGTACCTGACTCTCACAAGTTCCTCTTTAAAAATCCTACTGCGGAACCTGAGACCATTTCACAGGGACCCAAGGGCATTAAGGCTACTACAGCCAGAAATCCTACCCCCTCTGATAGAGATTCCAGGGCGCTGGATAGATGGAGTAAGAAGGTATACACTTTTGCAACCTTGGCCATTAGGGTCTTAAACTGCCTGTTTCATATGTTAAAGTATCAGCAGCATATTATTGGATTGCTTAAACAGACAATGATGTTGATTCCTGACTGTGCTGAAAATAAAGATTTACAGGATTTAATGCATTCTGCTGAACAAGTTGGAAAACATACTTTGCAATGTGGTTTTGATTCATTAGAGGCATCTTGCAAGGCTGCTGTCACTGGGTCTGTACTTAGAAGGCATGCTTGGCTTAAGGAGCAATCTTTGCCAGATCATGTTAAAGCTAAATTACTGGATAAACCAAGACCACCTGTTTGGCAACAGAGCAGAAGAAGTACTTAAAAAGATGGAGGAAAAAGCTAAATCTATGCAAACTGTTAAGTATTTCCTGCAAGTACAGCTTCCCAGATTTAGTAGACATTGGCCCTCCAAGAATTGGTCCTTTACTGCCTCTTCCAGGCCTTCTCAGTCCAAACCCAGAACCAGCAGAACACCCAGGCTTCAGTCCCAAAGTACTCACAGGCCTAAGCAGTGGGGGGCTCCCACTTCCAAAGCAGGAAGTAGTAAGACTCCCCCCTATGGTAAACTGTCTTAATGACTTAACTTTAAATCTTCCAAGCCCTGCTCAACTGACTGTCCCTTTAGGGGGAAAGATTGCCCTGCATGCAAAAAATTGGGAACTTATTACACAGGACAAATGGGTTTTAAATATAGTTTCCCAAGGATACAGATTTCACCTCCACTCCTTACCAACCCCAAACGGTTGGCCAGACCTACCCCCAAATCAGTGGGCAGAGGCTCAAAAGCAAATTCTCTCTTTTAAGCATCAGGGCTATTCAACCTGTCCCAGAAGAAGAATGGGAACAAGGTTTTTACTCAAGACTTTTCCTGGTACCCAGAAAAGACAATTCCTGGTGTCCTATCCTGGACCTGTCTATCCTAAACACATTTTGGTAGTCCCAAAATTCAAGATACTAACTCTTCATAAGCTGCTTCCCATGATAGGCAAAGATGCCTGGTTGGCAACACTGGATTTAAAGGAAGCCTACCTGCACATCCCAATAAGAGAATCTTGCAGAAGATACCTACAATTCAGAGCAGGCTACATGCACTATCAGTTCTCTGCACTGCCCTTTGGCTTATCTACTGCGCCCAGGGTATTCACAAAGTGCCTAGCTCCAGTCATTGCATTTTGCAGGCAAAGAAATATTCAAATATACCCATACCTGGACGATTGTCTAATTCATGCAGAAAGCCAGGACATATTATTAAATCATTTGGCATTTGTAAAGAAATTGCTAACGTCTCTGGGGTACACCATAAATGAAAAGAAATCACATCTTGTACCCTGCCACCAAATTGTATTCCTGGGAGCAAGCTTGAATACAACTTCCCAGATGGCGGACCTCATGCTAGAGAAACAAGTTCATTTGACAGTCTACTTCAAACTACTGGCCACAAAGACCCAGCTATCTGCAAGGAAAATACTGCAAGCCCTGGGGTTAATGGCCTCTTGCATTCTACTAATTCCATATGCAAGATTGCATATGAGGAAAGTACAATGGTATCTAAAAAGCCTATGGTGTCAACATTCTCAGGATCTAGAATCAATGATTCCTATCATACCTTGTCTACAGATAGAGTTCCTTTGGTGGGCAGAGGCCTGCCACCAAAACAAGGGACTGTCATTCACTCTACCCCCTGCCGCCCAACCCTTAACAGATGCATCAGATTATGCATGGGGAGGCTCACTTGGCAGGGCAGTGCATTCAGGGCAAATGGAACCCAAATCAAATGCACCTGCATATCAATCAAAAAAAAATGTTAGCTGTACAGAATGCTTGGACAGCCTTCAAGGACCACATTCTTCCAGGACAATTACTGGTAAAGACGGACAACACCACTGTTATGTGGTACATAAACAAGCAGGGGGGAACCCACTCATACCCTGTCTGCAGACTAGCCATGGCTCTGTGGAACACAGCCTTGAGCTACCAAGTGCACCTACAGGCTCAATTCCTTCCAGGAAAGCTAAATATACTGGCAGACGAACTAAGCAGAAATCTCATGGACCCACACGAGTAGAAACTGGAACCAAAGATATGCAACATGTTGAGAAACAAATGGGGGAGCCCAGAGATAGACCTGTTTGCCTCCCCCCAGAACTACCAATTGGACAAATTCTGCACAAGGACTCCCAACAAACAAGCTTGAAAAGTGGATGCCCTGTCCTTCACTGGAAAAACCTATCAGTTTATGCCTTTCCCCCTTTACCTCTCCTCTCCAAGGTACTACTAAAGATCAAACCGGACAAACCAAGGACAATACTGATTGCACCAGACTGGCCACACCAACACTGGTACCCCCTCTTGCGCAGTGTGTCACTGCTGCCACCATGGCACCTGCCTCAGACCCCTACCTTGCTGTCCCAGCAGGAGGGCCAGATTCTGCACCCACAGCTTCAAACCCTGAACCTGGCAGTGTGGCTAATTACCTGATCTCTCCGTTACCATCCCTCAGTAAGCAAGTGATGGATGTCATTCTGGAGGCTAGGAGGCCTAGTACTAGAAGGTCCTATGCTGAAAAATGGAAAAGGTTCTGTTCCTGGAGCCAAATTCGGGATGGGGACAGCAGCGCCCAATTTACCCCATATTCTTCAATACTTAACTGAGATGCTTCACAAGGGCCTTTCCTTTTCCTCCATCAAAATTCATGCCTCAGCCATTTCAGCTCATTACAATATAGAACCACCCCTCTTCTCTCATCCACTGCTGAAGCAATTCCTCAGAGGGGCCAAAAACTTAAGACCACACAGGAGAGCGCCTACTCTAGCCTGGGACCTTAACTTTGTATTGGAAAAGCTCACTCTACCTCTCTTTGAGCCAGCTGCAAATGCAGAGTTGAAATTCCTTTCTTGGAAAACAGTCTTCCTTCTAGCCATCACTTCAGCAAGAAGGGTGTCTGAGTTACAGGCCCTCATGGAGGTGGAGCCTTTCATCATTTTTCATGCTGACAGGGTGTCCCTCAGGACCAATCCCTCTTTCATGCCCAAGGTGGTATCCAGTGTGGCCCTTAATCAGTCCATTCATTTGCCAACCTTCTCTAATCGACAGAACAAAGGGGAACGAATACTGCACTCCTTGGACGTGCACAGACAACTTAGATTTTACTTGGACAGGACTAAGCCTCTCAGGAAATCCGAACAGCTGCTGGTTGCATTTGCTGCAGGGGCAGAGGGGAAGGCCATTTTAAAGCAAACCATTTCTAAGTGGATAGGCCATTGCATTCATTTCTGCTATAAGCACCATGGAAAACCTACCCCCACAGGGGATAAGACCACATTCAACCAGGGCTGCATCTACCTCTACAGCCTTTCTCAGAGGTGTCCCTACTAGGGACATCCTAGAAGCTACTACCTGGAGTTCTGTACATACCTTCACCAAGCATTACCACTTGCCAATTTTTTCTAAATCCAGAGCTGGCTTTGCCACTGCAGCCTTGCAGGGCCTTATAGCTGGTCCTAATGCTATCTAATTACCTCCTCCCATCCTTAGCTTTGGGAATCAACCCAAATGTGATGCAACAGTGAAACACTAAGAACATAGTACAGTTGTGTACACTTATCATAAATGTAGATGTTCGAGTGTATTCACTGTTGCAGTCCGGGTTACCCACCCTGCAGCCCCCTGACTTCTATTGACTTATACCTCTATTCTTGTTTACTATGCTTAAAGCTTTTTGGTGTATTTGCTTTTTTGTTGGGGGATGTAACCTTGTATGTAATTGCTTCCCATTATGGGGGCACATGACATCTGGGGCAAGAAAAACTGATGTAATGGTGTCTGCTGCATGTTTTATACCCCTGGCTACCTGATGTCATGGAAGAAGAGAGAGCAACCGACGCAGGACCCAAGAATTTGATAGTCAGACCGACTGAGGGCTACTGCAAGCAGATAACCCAAATGTGATGACTGCAACAGTGAATACACTTGAACCTCTGCATTTATGGTAAGTGTACACAACTGTACTTTATTTGTTTTCATTCTTTCACGACTCCCCACCCTCCCCTCCCCCTTACCTTTCATCTTCTGGAGTGATCCTGTGGATATTTTGGAAACTTTTGTTCCAGGTTTGAGCCCTAGCTTTACTGTTATTTCCTTCTTCATACTCTATCTTAAGATCTATAAGGCAGCAAACTCGATCTGAGGTATTGTAGGCTGATTAGAGCATTATGGGTAGAGGGAGGAGCTTGAGAGTTGGATCCATAAGTCTGTGGAATGCAGCTGAGTCGGATCTGAGGTTGGAGCTGTAACCCGTACGTTGAAGAATGAAAATGGACAACACAAATGCATAGTTACAGTGAGTACATAACTTTAATTTCTCCTTAAACTTTGTCCCAGAAAAGACCATAAATTTTCTAGGGACCTTGCAAGACTTAGCACAGAGCAGTCTGTTCCCACTAGAGGACAAAGCTTCACTGTTGGGGCACTTCTTCTGGAGTGTAGCCCAGAAGTCTTTAATGTAAGGTAGAATGTTTCTGAGAGCCCTTCTGGTACATTTGCCTTCATCCTAATGGTACTTCTGGAGAGGTCCACTGGAGCTATTAAAAAATGGTAATAGTTGGGGCACCACCAACTGATCAGGCTTCTACCCTTAATTCTTTCTGTCAGCTTGGAATATGACTGGTGGTCTCAATGAGTGCCTGTTAGAAGTTAGATGATGGTAATTGGATTGCTCAGAATGTAAAAATATTGTGTGATGAAGAGAATTTAAGTGCATGATGTGGACTAATGCATATTGAATCCAAGATTGCGATATCTCAAGTGTATTCACTGTACTCATTGACTGATGCCTTGATCTTGGAATTAACATTTATAAGTAGCAAGTGTTTTTTTTTTTTTTTTTTTGTTGTCCAGTTTGGATTTTTATTTTTGTAAGGACAGAAGGACTTGCAGGACTGGACTCTGGACTTCTAAAGTGAACCAGTTGCAGTGGGTACTGAAGAACTCTAAGATGCTTCCAGTGGTTCCATAGGGTTGCCAGACCTTTATATACAAGTAATATCAAGCTGCAAGCAAACTAGAGTCCTTCTATGACCCCAAAAAGTAGATCACCCTGAAAAAGATGGTGGTTGGTGTTCTATCTCTGAAAGCCTTCAGGACACTCTAATGTCTGGGTAGCCTAAAAGTGTTTACAGACAGCACCATGGTAAGGTATGTAAACAAGGGGATACACACACTTGCCAACTGTGCAGGCCAGCCATGATATTCTGGGGAATAGCTCCTGATCTAAACCTTCATGTACAGGCCTTCTACCTCAGATATGAGTGTGGCAGTCATGCTCAATAGATCTAGCCTAGAGCAGGGAACTGAAACCCCTTCTACAGGAACTGATATTGAAGGTGGGAACACAGGAGCAGGTAGACTTGTTTGTATTAAAGGGAGACTGACAGCTAAGGAGGTTCTGTTGTAGGTACTCCTACACATGAAACATGGGCAGTAAATGCATCGACATCCAGGAGGGCAAAAATCTGATCTCTGCCTTTCCACCTATTTTCCCGATACTCAAGGCCCTGCAGAAAGCAAGGAAAGACTGACCCAGACTGTTCTTAGTAACCAGTCTGTGGTCAAAAGAGCTGTGATTCTCCCTAGTAATCTATTTATGCTGCTAAAGGTAGCACCTTCCACTAACTAGTTATCTTCATATTGGGTTGCATCAATGACCACCACTTTGTCAGAGTTGGTGGTTGTAGCCCAGATGTAGTCACCCTGAACTCCTTTCACAATCAGTTGGAGGAGGAAGTATTGCATGTTGTGAAGGAGTCAAGGAAATCCTATACTAAGAAATCATGGAAGATATTTATTTTCTGATGAGAGATAAAAAGGTGTACTCTCAAATGCAGCCACTTAGCCATTTATTTATGGCTGAATCTTTTCAACTAGTCTTTTCTTACACTTGCATGAAAGGCAGCCTGCTTTTCTGTGTACCTACTACCTTCATCACATTTTGCTGTGGAGCAATTTCTTAATGGGGTCTTGCACCTAAGCCAACCCAGGAGGCTGGTATTGCTCCCTTGAATTTAAATGTCATGCTGGATGAAGTAATGCTGGCCTAGTCACAAGCTCAGCTTCTTGACGATACTCTAGTGTTTCTTGCAAAATCTTATTCTTACTGCCAGTATGTCCCCAAGTGCACATGAACCCCTCCAACCCTGGGAGAGGTAAATGGGTTGCACCCCCCCCCCACCTCTCATCCTCTGCCTGTTTACTTTTGTGCCAGGGCTGCTAATCAAACCCTGATTGCCTGGGTTGCATTAAGAGGTTACAGTCTTTTGCACCACAGAGCCAGGCTGTTTATGTAGATTTTCATTACTTAACCATATTTTTTTTATCTAAGAATAAGTATGTGTAAAATTACAAATCCTAAGGTTATTCAACATCTGCTAGAACTTAAAAAAAAAAAATCTTCATTTAACTTGTATGTTTGCTTATGATGCCTTTAGAAAGATCAGCACACAATATGCTCACTATTTAAATCACGTTGCCAGCAGCCTTGTGGTGAAACATTAACTGGTATGCAAAAATGGCAAGTGCGCCCAAGCTTGCTGCAACCTCAGAGTGGAAGTAGTGTAATGGAGGAACAGGTGCAGGGGTCAGTGTTTTCTTTTTATCTGTCTGACTAATGGCTTTAGAAATTCATAGGGGTGTTATTTGTCTGCATTTTATCCTGATTGTATTGTTTGATTGTAAACTGAGTAGGTCAGCTCTTCAAAAAAGATCGTTATCAGTCAAGACATGGGCTGGAGGCCAGAAGTACAGTGTAAGAACAGCATTTAATTTAAGTATGTAGAATTTGGTAAACAAGCTGTCAGGCATATAATGTCTGGTGTTTGGATTTCTAAGGGGTTATGGCAGTGTATGGTAAATAGTAAACGAATAGTGAAACTGTTATACAGCAAATAATAAAATATGGATATTTTTGTGAAAAGGTTGCTTTGAAACCACAGAAATACAAAAAGTAATAGATACCCTTGAAAAACCGCAAATGCATGTGTGAAGGTCCACGTGAAAACAGTCTTAAATTAGACTGGTCTTTTAGTAATTTGACTTTCCTTCTTTTTTTCTCTTTTTCTGAATTAGAAAACACTTGAGCGGGAAGTCCGACAATGCCAGGCCCTGGTTATTTGGACCGATTGTGACAGAGAAGGAGAAAATATTGGCTTTGAAATAATACATGTATGTAAAGCAGGTGAGTGGCTGAGGATAGAAGTGGATCATTGATTTAGACATTGATTTGTTAAAAACTTTTTGTTTTATAATTGTTTAACTGACAAGTAATGTAATTGTTTATGAAATGTTATTTAAATAAAAATGTTTTAAAAATGTAAATGCAGATTTGGTATCATCCTGAAGTCCTCCTCTGATGCTCAAAATTTCCAACTGGAACTCAAATGTGTCAAAAACTTGTGTTCAAAAACAGGTTAAAAGTAAATGCTAAAAAGTACAGGGTAAACAGTCCCTTCATTCATCTCAGTTTAGACAACACCCTCTTCAAAGTTAAAGTGAGTTGAGAGAGCTTAAAACAAGGGTAGATAATTCCCTTGTCTTTTGACTATCACAGTGTGATAGCAATTAGAACATCTTTTTACCTGGTACAGCTGATTCCAAAAGGCATTTCATCTAGATCCAAAGAAATTCTTACTGTCAGTATTCTGCATTGATGAAAACTATTATTGAATGCAATGACCTTTTTGGGATGTATTTTACTAGGCATTTCAAGCAACAGGAAAGATCCCAGAGGTTTGTAACTAAAAAGATTACAGGTTTAAAAGACAAGAGCTACCAGGAGAGTCTAGAAGCCCT